>NW_023276919.1:3132843-3167364 GCF_003668045.3 Cricetulus griseus
TATTCCATTAATCAGTGTTCAGTTTCATTTCATACTTTCCCCTTCAACGTACAGAAAACACCAACACTATAGCTGAGAAGGCCATGGAGGGTCTCTCACTGTAACCTCTCTACATGCCCAAGACTGGATAGTGGGAATCCGCAAAGATCATTTTCCCGGACTGACCAAACTGTGAGACACCCCGTCAGGTCAGTGTTTATCACAAGGATGAGGTCCAACACCACATTGGCTGATTCCTTTGTGTTTTCAGAATTATGTCTTCGGCCGTTTCTTCCCTTCAATTTTAGGTATTCTGTGTCAACTCGAATGTTCAGGCATTTTGTTCTGACCTTGTCCATGAGTTCAAGCAGACTCTGAGTTCTGAGATCGGGAGTACCAAGCCTTCTTCGGCCTGGCCCATGGGAAATACATCTTATGATTAAGGCATCCTTCCGGGTACTGTTACCTTGGAAAAAGTGTTCATATGATTTTATGAAGGAATGTCATATTCCCCAGGATGTGCTTTAATGGACTAAGAAAATGAAAAGACACACATTAATGAATGAAATTTGAATGTTGCGTGGTAGCTTTAAATTCTATATCTTAGATTAGATTGAAGGATCATTGGTCTGCAGGTACTTGGTGCACCAAATGATGTCAGCAGTAGGAAAGAGTTCATGAGGGAGAGACAACATCATCCTGGAGTATGAAAAGACACACCTGTGGACCTGGTATTCACTTGTATCAGCATATAGGAAGCCTGGGTTTCTCTGTGTGTCTCTCTGTCTGTTTGTCTTAATTTTCATCTCTAAGTCTCTATCATTCACTGTTACTGTCTCTCTATGTATGTCTCCTCTCCCTGGGGAGCTGCTATAAATCTACCTGCATTGCAATGGACCTGCATGCTAACTGAGCCCCCGCCTCTCTCCAAGGCGCTCACTCTTTCTCTGGCCTTCTGTCTTTGTCTCTGCAAACTAGATGAATACCAGCAGCTCTGGACTTGCTCAGGACTGTGCTCTATCAAATATGATCCTTTTTTCTGTGTGTCTGCATGTGTCTTGCTTGCTGTGTGTGTACCTGTCTCTCTGTCAGAGTATTGAAGAGCATGCTAAACCACTCTACAATGGCAAAATTAAGGTGCTTTTTTCTTGTCCTATAGATACCCTTCTTTTTCAAATATGTGAATGCTTTCAGCCATGTTGCTTGTTTCAAAACAAGGCAGATGAAATGTATCCAATTTATGTTTTTGGCAAAACTAAAGTTTTCCTGTAAATTCCAGTGACCTGAATGGGACCCAAGCAAAAAGGTCCAAAGATTCACTCAAGATAATTAGTATTCATTCCCTCAATGGACCCAGAGTCCTCTCCTCCTCATCTGTTACCTTTCCCTGGGAAAACCCTCCCTCATATGACCATGAAACTCTTTGTCACCTGGACTTAAGAAATATTTTGTTTTCTAAACGTACCCTCATCTCCTACACTGCTGACATCTACCGAGGCTTAGGATGCCCAAGACAGAGCCACACATTCTGGAAATCCGTGGAGCAATCAGGTACTACAGTATGTGGTATTACCCCACTATTCTCGGTGCCCCCAAGTTGGTCAATGCCCTTTCATCACAAATAAGCTGTCTTGAGAACTCAACATCTTTATTCCCAATGTTGCCAAGTCTAGGACCGCAAATTTCCCCAATAAATGAGGTGGGAATGAAGGTCCTGGCTTATGGCTACCTTCCCATGACACCTGAAAGGGAGCCCTCACTCAGCCAGTACTCTGTTCATTCCAGGGTTCCAAGGGTACTAAGTCTGCAGGCAGGGTTATAGGACCCCTTTAAAAGACAGATACCTACACACTCCTGATATCTTATTCTCTTTGTCAACGTCCAATTCTAATCTGCTATCTGTTAACTGCTATCTGGTATCTTCCTCTAACATCTTCATCTCTTCTCCTGTCTTCCCCACTCACCACCTTCAACCACGTCAGAAAATCCAAAGTTCATGGACATTCTAAGATTCGTGTTACATTGCTTAGGATTCCATCTCCATAGCAAGCTTTCCCTTTCACTTAAACAAATGACCAACTCTGGACGAACTCTGAAAGACATTTGGGCACTCTCTCTGTGAACTCACTCCATACCCAGGCTCGTTTGAGTGGCACATCCCAGAGACCATTTTGGGATTGACCAAATTGTGAAATACTTCATCAGATCGCCGTGTTTCCAAAGAATGAGGCATACAACCACATTTGCGGAATCACCCTTGGCTTTCAGATTTATGCCTTTGGGAGTTTCTTCCCTCAAGTCTTTGGACCCCTGTGCTGTCTCAACTCTTCGGGTATTTTCTGTTCCACATTTCTTGATGAGTTAAGGCTGACTCCATCTTTTGAGATGTTATGTACCAAGCCTAATTCTGCCACCTTCATTGGAATTACATGTTATGTTTAAGGAAATATAGTGGTAATTGTTACCGTGGAAAAAACATTCAATGCCTTTTTGTAGAAAATGCAAAACACCCTAAGAAGTACATCACTGCACTAAGAAAATGACACATTATATTACTGTAAAAAAGGTGAGTTTTCCATTGTTAACCTTTTCCAGGAATGTTTAAATTCCATTTCTTAGATTAGATTGAAATATTATTAGAAGACAGGTACTTGGGTGCACAAAGTGATGTCACCAGCAGGATAGAGTTCATAAGGCATAGACAGCATCATCCATGAGAATGTTGGGAGACAGCACTGGACCTGATATTCACTTATCTCAGCCTACACTAAGCCTTTTTATGTCTGTGTGTCTGTCTGTCTGTCTGTCTGACATTTCAGTCCCTACTTCTCTATCACTCATTGTCTCTGTCTCTGTCTCTCACTTTCTCTGCCTCTGTATATGTCTCTTGAAACTGGTGGGGCTCTACATCTCTACCTACTTTACACGGGACCTGCCAGCTACACTGAGTCTCTCTCTCTCTCTCTCTCTCTCTCTCTCTCTCTCTCTCTCTCTCTCTGTCACTCTCTGGGTTTCTGTGTTTGGCTGTGCAACTTGGATGAATATCAAAAGCTCTGGACTTGCTCAGGAATGTTCCCCTTCAAAACTGAAACTTTGTATGTATGTATGTGTCTTTCTCACTTTGTGTCTGTTTCTCTCTCTGTCAGAGTACAGAAGCGATTGCTAAACCACTCTGAAATGGCAAAATTAAGTAATTTTTATTGTCCTAAAGATACCCTACTCTATCCAAAATGTGAATGCGTTCAGCCAAGTTGATTCTATCAAAAACAGACAGGAGATAGGTCCCCAATTTATGTTTTTGGCAAAAGCAAATTACTCCTGCAATTTCCAGGGAGCTTATTGGGACCCATGCAAAAAGGTCAAAAGATTCACTCCAGATAAATAGTGTTCAGCATCTCAGTGATTCCACATTGCTTTTCTCCCTCTCTGAGAACTTTCCCTGGGAAAACTTTAGCTTCTCTGACCATACTCCTCTCTGACTCCATAACTCCAGAAATACTGTTTTTAAAACTTAACATCACCTCCTACACTGCTGACAGCTGCCAAGGCTTACAATGCCACAAACAGTGTCACACAATCTGAAAATATGTGGAGAAATCAGGCAATACAGGATGTGGTAGTACAACCATATTATCAAACCCCCAAAGATGGTCAATGCCACTTCTTCAAAAAGAAGAAGTCTTGAGAACTTGACATCCTTATTCCCTAAGTTGCAAATCTAGGACCCCAAATTTCCATAATCAGTGAAGTTGGGAATGCAAGGTTCTTACATAGGGGTAATTGCCCATGTCACCTGGAAGGGTGCACTCACTCAGCTAGGATTCTATTCAGTCCAGGGTTCTATGGATACTAATGTGAAAGCAGGGTTATAAGACCCATTTAATAAACAGATCCCTACCCACTTCTGATGTCTTATACTCTGTCACCTTCCAAATCTTCTTTGATCTGTGCTATCTGGAATCTTCCTCTGACCCTCTTAATCTCTTCTTCTGTCTCCCCCACTCACCCTCTTAAACAATGTCAGAAAATCTAAAGTTCATGGACATTCTAAGATTCATGTTCCATTGTTCAGGGTTCTATCTCCATAGCGAGCTTTTCCCTTCCACATAAACAAATGACCAACTCTGTAGCTGTGAAAGACATGGACGCTCTCTCTCTCTGTGAACTCTCTCCATATCCAGGCTAAGTTGAGCAGGACATCGCAGAGATCTTTTTCTGGGACTGCCCCAACATAGAAACACCCCATCAGGTAGGTGTGTTGCCAATGATGAGATCCACAACCACATGCATTGAATCACCTGTGGGTTTCAGATTTATGCCTTTGGGAGTTTCTCCTTCTTTATTGTTTGGACCCCTGTGTCGTCTCATCACTTCGGGCATTTTTCCCCCACAATTGTCAAGGAGATAAGCCTGACTCTGTATTGTGAGATGTTGGGTACCCAGCCTCCTTCAGCCACCTCCATTGGAATTACATCTTATATTTAAAGGAAACTGGCGATTACAGTCACGGTGGAAAAAACCTTTAATGCCTCTTTTTGTGTAGGAATTTCAAATACCCTAAGAAGTGTATCAATGGATTAAGAAAATGAAAGGAATCACATTATTGTAAAAAAGTTGAGTTTTCCATGGTTAATTTCTTCCAGGAATGTTTACATTCCATTTCTTAGATTAGATTGAAAAATCTTGTACTGCCCATACTTGGGTGCATGAGATGATGTCAGCAGCAGGACAGAGTACATTATGCAGAGACAGCATCCTCCATGAGTACGTTGGGAGCCTGCCTCTGGATGTGATATGCACTTATCCTAGTCTACACTAAGCATTGGTCTGTGTCTGTGTCAATCTGTCTCTCATTTCATTCTGGAGCTCTCTGTGTCACTCACTGTCTCTGTCTCTGTGTAACTCTGTCTCTTACTGTCTTTGTCTCTATGTATATGTCTCTACACCCTGGGTGGGAGTCTATAATTCTACCTGCTTTGCAATGTTTTTGCCAGCCACACTAAGCCAAAGTCTCTTCTGTTCTCTCTCTCTCTCTCTCTCTCTCTCTCTCTCTCTCTCTCTCTCTCTGTCTCTCTCTCTCTCTCTCTACACTTGTTCTCGACTCCTCTCCACCTAATCTGAGCATTTATCTGTTCATCTCTCTCTCTCTCTCTCTCTCTCTCTCTCTCTCTCTAGATTGCTCTGTCACTCTCTGGCCTTCTATCATTGCCTCTGCATTTTGTTGAATATCAGCAGCTCTAGACTTGCTCAGGAATGATCTTCACCAAAAATGAACCTTTTGTCTGTCTGTATGTGTGTGTCTTTCTGGCTTTGTGTCTGTCTCTCTCACTGTCAGTTTACAGAAGGGATTGCTAAACCACTCTAAATTGGCAAAACTAGATTGCCTTTTTATTGTCCTAAAGATACCCTTCTCTATTCAAAATATGATTTTTTTCAGCCAAGTTGCTTCTATCAAAAAAAGGCAGCTGATGTGTCTCCAATTTATGTTTATGGCAAATGCAAAGTATTCCTGTAAGTTCCAGGGAGCTGAATGGGACCCATTCAAAAAGGTCAAACTATTCATGCCAGATAAATAGTGTTTAGCCTCTCAGTGTTTCCAGATGGCTTTCCTCACCCTCTGAGAACTTTCCCTGGGTAAATCCTCCCTCATCTAACCATACGCACCTCTGTCACCAGAACTTCAGAAATACTTTTGTTCTAAACTTAACTTCTTCTCATAAACTGCTGTCAGCTGCCTGGGTTCAGGGTGCCCCAGTCAGTGTCACACAATCTGAAATTCGTGGAGCAACCAGGATATCCAGGATGTTTTGGTACCCCAATATTCTCAAATGCCTCCCAAGATGGTCAATGCCACTTCATCAAAAAGAAGCAGTCTTGAGAACTTAACATCCTTATACCCTAAGTTGCTAATCTAAGACCCCAAATTTCCATAATCAGTGAAGTTGGGAATAAAAGGTACTGGAATCAGACTAACTGCCCATGTCACCTGGAAGGGTGCACTCACTCAGCAAGTACTCTGCTCAGTCCATGGTTCCATGGGTACTAAGTCTGCAGGCAGGGTTATAGGACCACTTTAAAAGACAGATCCCCACCCACTCCTGATGACTTATTCTCTGTCACCTTCCAATTCCTCTCTACTATCTGCTATCTGGTATCTTCCTCTGACCCTCTTCATCTGTTCTTCAGTCTCCCATAATCACTGTCTTCAACAATGTCAGAAAATCTAAAGCTCATGGACATTCTAAGATACACGTTCCATTGCTCCAAGTTCCTTCTCCATAGCAAGTTTTCCACTTCCACATAAACAAATGACGAACCCTGAATATGTGAAAAACATGGACGCTCTCTGTCTGTGAACTCTCTCCATACCCAGGCTCTGTTGAGCGGGATATTGCAAAGATCTTTTTCTGGGACAGACCAAACGTTGAAACACCCCATAAGGTAAGTTTGTTTCCTGATGATGAGGTCCACCACCACATTCTCTGAATCATCTGTGGGTTTCAGAATTATGCCTTTGGGAGTTTCTCCACCTCAACCTTTCGGACCCCTGTGATGTCCCAACGCTTGGGACATTTTTTTGCTCCACATTTGTCGATGAGTTGAGCCTGACTTCGTATTCTGAGAGGTTGAGTACTCAGTCTCTTTCAGCCACCTCCATTGGAATTATATCTTATGTTTAAGGGAATCTAGCGGTTACTGTTACGGTGGAAAATCCCTTTAAAGCCTTTTTGTGGAGGAATGCCAAATACCCTAAGAAGTACATCAATGGAATAAGAAAATGAAAGGAATCACATTTCTGTAAAAAAGGTGAGTTTTCCATGGTTAATTTCTTCTGGAAGATTTAAATTCCATTTCTTAGATTAGATTGAAAAAATCACTGGACTGCAGATACTTGAGTGAATGAGATTATGTCAGCAGCAGAACACAGTACATTAGGCAGAGACAGCATCCTCTATGAGTATGTTGGGAGCATGCCTCTGCATATGATATGCACTTATCCTAGCCTACACTCAGCCTTGATCTGTCACTGTGTCTGACATTCTCTCATTTCATTCTCTAACTCTCTCTATCATTCACTGTCTCTGTCTCTGTTTCTGTGCATATCTGTCTCTCACTGTCTGTGTCTCTATGTATATGTCTCTACACCCTGGGAGGGAGTATATAATTCTACCTGCTTTGCAATGTGTTTGCCGGCTACAATAAGCCAAAGTCTCTTTTTCTTTCTCACTATCAGTCTCTCTCTCTCTCTCTCTCTCTCTCTCTCTCTCTCTCTCTCTCTGTGTCACTCTGTTCTGTTACTGAAGAGCATGGTATACCTCTCTACAATGGCAAAATTAAGATGCTTTTTATTGGACAAAATATACCCTTACCATTCCAAAATGAGAATGCTTTCAGCCATGTCGATTCTATCATAAAGAGGCACCTGATTTGTCTCCAATTTATGTTTTTGGTATCCCCAAAATATTCCTGTAAGTTCCAGGGAGCTGAATGTGGAAGAATGTAAAATACCATAAAAAGTACATCAATGGACTAAGAAAATGAAAGGAATCATATTACTGGGAAAAAAAGTGAGTTCTACATGGTTATTTTCTTCCAGGAATGTTTCAATTCCATTTCTTAGATTAGATTGAAAAATCATTGGGCTTCAGAAACTTGGGTTCATGAGATGATGTTAGCAGCAGGACAGAGTTCATTAGGCAGAGATAGCATTCTCCATGACTATGCTGTGATCCTGCCTCTGCATGTGATACGCACTTATACTTGCATACAGTAAAATTTGGCCTGTCTCTGTGTCTGTCTTTCTCACCTTTCATTCTTTAACTCTCTCTCTCTCTCTCTCTCTCTCTCTCTCTCTCTCTCTCTCTCTCTCTCTCTCTTTCACTCTCTCTCTCTGTCTCCCTCCCTTTCTGTGTGGTTGTCTGTTTTTACTTCTGCACCCTGAGTGAATACCTGGATCTAAACTTGTTCTGGACTGGTCTCCACAAAAATTGAGCTTATATCTGTCTGTTTCTATGTGTCCCAGTCTCTCTCACTCTAACTCTCTCTTTCACTCTCTTTATTTATCTCTCTCTCTTTGTCTTAATATCTCTCTGTTCTAGTAATGAAGAGCATGCTAAGCATGTATACAATAGCAAAATTAAAGTTCTTTTTATTGGAAGAAATATCCCATTCCCATTCCAAAATAAGAATTATTTCAGCCAAGTTGCTTCTGACTTAAAGAAGTGCCTGATGTATCTCCAATTTATGTTTTTGGTAATCTCAAAATATTCTTGTAAGTTCCAGGGAGCTGAATGGGACCCATGTAAAGAGTTACCAAAATGATTCACTCCTGATAATTAGTGTTCAGTCTATCAATGATCACAGAGTCCTTTCCTGCTCATCTGGGATCTCTCTCTGGGAGATCCTGCCCATGACACCTGGAAGCATGCACTTACTCAGCCACTACTCTTCAGTCCACTGTTCCATGGATAGTAAATCTGCAGTCAGGGTAATTGGACCCCTTTAAAAGACAGATCTCTACACACTCCTGATGTCTTATTCCCTCTGTCACCTTCCAATTACAATCTGCTGTCTGTTAACGGGTATCTGGTATCTTCCTCTGCCCCTCTTCATCTCTTCTCCTGTCTTCCCCACTCTCCCTCTCAAACCATGTCAGAAAATCTAAAGTTCATGGACATTCTAAGATTCCTGTTCCATTGCTCAGGATTCTGTCTCCATAGCGAGCTTTCCCCTTCCAAATAAACAAATGACCAACTCTGGGTCTATGAAAGCCATGGAGGTTCGCTCTCTGTGAACTCCCTCCATACACAGGCTCGGTTGAGTGGGACATCGCAGAGATCTATTTTTTAAGGAGAAAATTATTTAATAGAGCATATTTCAAGCAGGAAGCGGCTTTCAGTAATACAATCTCGCCTGTGTTCAGGGATAGGTGAAAAGGAAATACACTTGTTTAAATTTATATGTGAAGCCAGCTTCAGCTGAGCAATGTGAAAATAAATGAATCTGCTTCAGACCTTTTTTGCTTGATAAAAGCTGCATTTTAAGAGCCTTATGTCTCTTTAGGTTAGTTCAAAATTACTCCAGCTCTCTGAACTTCACCACTTGATAATTGTTTCTAGTGATCTGTAAACAAGCCTGTTTTAAGGAATTAACATTTGTGATTATGTAGAAGATTTGGGTAACAATGATTTGAGAGGAAAGTTGCTGCTCAGAATGTAGCACCTTCACACTCTGTCTTATGCCTAACCATGCATTCCACACTGCTGTGAACACCAAATTTCTGGGAGCTATAGCCTTTTCTTTACCACATTTACCAACCTAAGGAACTTTTTCATTAGAAGGGCCTGCCCGTGGTCTGGAAAGCCCAGCTGCTTCCACAACAGAGACCCCGATAGTAGGATGCTGGGTAGCTCACAGATAACATTTTTGGGATTGACAAAATGGTGAAAATCCCATCAGATTGGTGTGTTTCCCAAGAATGAGCCCCGTCACAACATTTGCTGAATCACTGGTAGGTTTCAAATTTATGCCATGGGGAGTTTCTTCCCTCCAGTGTTCGGACCCCTGTGTCATCTCAAGTCTTCAGGCATTTTCTGTTACACATTTGTCGATGAGTTAAGGCTGAATCCATCTTTTGAGATGTTGGGTACCAATCCTCCTTCAGCCACCTCTATTGGAATTACATCTTATGTTTAAGGGAATATAGCAGTTTCTGCTACCATGGAAAAACAGTACAATTCCTTTTTGTGGAGTAATGTCAAACACTCTATGAAGTACATCAATGGACTAAGAAAATGAAAGATATCAAATTATGTAAAAAAGGTGCCTTTTCCATGGTTAACTTCTTCCAGGAAGGTTTAAATTCCATTTCTTAGATTGGATTGAAGGAACATAGGAATGCAGGAACTTGGGTGCACTAAATGATATCTACAGCAGGGCAGAGTTTATTAGGCAGAGACAGCATCATCAATGAGTATGTTGGGAGCCAGCCCTGGACATGGTATTCACTTATCTCAGATTACAATAAGGCTTGGTATGTCTGTGTGTCTGTCTGTCTGTCTGTCTGTCTGACATTGCAGTCCCTACCTCTCTATCACTCATTGTCTCTGTCTCTGTGTATCTCTGTCTCTCACTTTCTCTGCCTCTGTATATGTCTCTTGAAACTGGTGGGGCTCTACAACTCTACCTATTTTGCACCGGACCTGCCTGCTACACTGAGCTCTCTCTCTCTCTCTCTCTCTCTCTCTCTCTCTCTCTCTCTCTCTCTCTCTCCTGCTCACTGTGTCAATCTCTGGCCTTCTGTGTTTACCGATGCAACATGTGTGAATGTCAGCAGTTCTGGCCTTGCTCAGGAATGTTCTCCACCAAAACTGAACCTTTGCCTGTCTGTAGTATGTTTCTTTTTCTCTGTTTGTCTTTCTCTCTGTCTGTCAGAGTAAAGAAGAGATTGCTAAACCACTATAAAATGGAAAAACTAAAATGCTTTTTATTGTCCTAAAGACACCCTTCTCTATCCGAAATGTGAATCGTTTCAGCCAAGTTGCTTCTATCAAAAAAAGGCAGATGATGTGTCTCCAATTTATGTTTTTGGCAAATGTAAAGTATTCCTGTAAGATCCAGGGAGCTTAATGGGCCCCAGGCAAAAAGGTCCAAAGATTCACTCCAGATAATTAGTGTTCAGCCTCTCAGTCATTCCAGATTGCTTTTTTCCTCCTCTGAGACCTTTCTCTGGGAAAACCGTCCCTCATTTGACTTCTGACAGCAGAACTTCTGAAATATTTTTTTCTAAACATAACTTCATTTCCTACACTGCTGACAGCTGCCGAGGCTTAGGATGCCCCAGAGAGTGTTACAAAATCTGGAAATCTGTGGAGCAACTAGGTAATCCAGCATGAAGTAGTACCCCACTATTCTCAAACTCCCCCTAATATGGTCAATGCCAATTCATCAAAAAGAAGCAGTCTTGATAACTTGACATCCTTATTTCCTAAGTTGTATATCTAAGACCCCAAATTTCCATAATCAGTGAAGTTGGGAATGAAAGGTCCTGGCATCAGGCTAACTACCCATGTCACCTTGAAGGGTATACTCACTCAGCCAGAAATCTGTTCAGTCCAGGGTTCCATGTGTACTAAGTGTGTAGGCAGGGCTATAAGACCCTGTTCAAGAAAAGATCCCTACCCGCTCCTGATGTCATATTCTCTGTCAACTACCAATTCCTCTCTACTATCTGCTATCTGGTATCTTCCTCTGACCCGCTTCATCTCTTCTTCTGTCTTGCCCACTCATCCTCTCTGACCATGTCAGAAAATCTAAAGTTCACAGATATACTAAGATTCGTGTTTCATTGCTCAGTTGTCCATCTCCATAGGGAGCTTTCCCATTCCACGTAAACAAATGATGAACTCTGGAGCTGTGAAAGCCATGGACACTCTCTCTCTGTGAACTCTTTCCATACCCAGGCTTAGTTTAGCGGGACATAGCAGAGATATTTTTCTGGGACTGACCAAACGTTGAAACACCCCATCAGGTTGGTGTGTTTCCCAAGGAGGAGGTTCACCACCACATGCACTGAATCAGCTGTGTGTTCCAGATTTATGCCTTTGGGAGTTTCTCACACTCCACTGTACAGAACCCTGTGTCGTCTCAACTCTTCGGGCATTTTTTCCCCACAATTTTCAATGAGTTAATCCTGGCTCCTTATTCTGAGATGTTGGGTACCACGCCTCCTTCAGCAACTCCATTGTACTTACAACTTTTTCCCGCACGATCGTCTCACCAGCAAGAATGACACAGGACACTCGGATCCTTCTGCAGTAAAGCTTTAATGCATCTTGAGAGACAGATGATCAGCTTCCAATTAGGGAAAGCCCGAGACAAGAATCCCGTCCCCTTATAATGGCTCATAAGCTCCGAGCAGTGCGTGTACAGCTGGGATAGGTGGAGGACTCGTCACCCTATGACGCCACGGGAGAGGCAAGGCTAGGCAAGTGGAAAAACACTGGGCACATGCGCACCAACATTGTGTACTTGATCCAGCAGCGGATGTCAGCACCATCTTGTAATGGCGAATGTGAGTGCGGTTCCTCACATCTCCCCCTATATAATTATATAGAAACACAGAGGCTATAGGCCAGCCAAATCCAGAGTGGAGATAGAGGTCAACTCCCCAAAACTGGATGCAGACCTTGTCTTGAGCAGGACTCCAGACTTTGTGTCCAGAGCAGGCCCAGACCCGTCCTTATGTCTTTTTCTGGGGGAAGGGCATTATGACATATAACCTTCATGCAAGATGACATATCTCCCAGAAGAGCCACAAGAAAAGCCGCAGGCCCTTTCTGTGCAGTGCTTAGCCTTGAAACTCTTTTGGCCTGCCAAACCTTGCTCACTCTATTCCGTGCAATGAGGTCAAGCCTCCGGAGGTGCAGGAGCTGAGCAGTTGGCAACATATTGCCTCAACATGCTTAGCCAAATGCCGGGGGAGATTCCATTCTCTAGGGCAGCGAGTGCCTGTGCAACCACTACCTTATCTTTTTTTTTTTGTTTGGGTTTTAAGTCTACACACAGTCCCAAGCATAAACACCACACCATTGCAGAGAATTGTGCCAAAAATCCCACCCCCACCCATTCCTTAAAATAAGAAACTGCTGATGAAATCCAGGAAGAGCCTGGGAAGGTCTCATTGAACTCCCGACTAATTTGAGGGGAGAAGGTGGAGTTCCGAGTTTTGAGGGTCCGAAGGGGCTCTTCAGGTGAGTCTTTCCGGGATCCACAGGAGATTCTCTTCATCCTGTGGAAAAACACATATAGCTCCCCTGGATCTTATGAGAATAGGATCCGGGCCTCTCCAAAGACCAGTCAAGATATCTTTCCATTTTACCATTTCCTTTGGCCTTTCAGGTTCTGAGGTGTGGCACTCAGTCGCAGTATGGCCCTGAGTGTCAATGTTTATAAAATTTAGGGTAAAGAGTGCCATGGATATTGCAACTCTTGGCACCGAGGGTGAGGATGTTCCCATTCCCTCCTTTTGTTTGATTAAATAAGACTAAGCGTGCGATGGGCACGTTCCACAATGCCTTGTACTTGAGGGTTATAAGGTAGGCCAGTCAGATGGGTAACCTCCATCTGTCTGCAGAAGTGCCGGAACTTTTGAGAGGTATAGGCTGGCCCATTATCTGTTTTTAAGAAGCACACTGGTGGCTAGGTAAAGTCTTATTTCTGTAATACAGCTGAACTTAAAACTATATAGAGCTACATTATATTCCTTAAACAGTAGCTTAACTTCTTTCTGAGGCAGGGTTTTTCTGTGACTTTGGAGCCTGTACTGGAATTCGATCTGCCGGACCAGGCAGGCCTTGAACTCATAAAGATCCATCTGCCTCTTACTCCCGAGTGCTGGGATTAAAGGCGTGTGCCACCAACGCCCTAAACTTAAAGGCGTGTGCCACCAACACCCTGAGCTTAAAGGTGTGTGCTACCAACATCCTAAACTTAACTTCTAAAAACATAAACTGTAACATCTTATAATAGATTAGCATCTTTTATAAAACAAGAACTTTACATTGTCAGGCTTTGCTTAAAAATAATTCTAAATTGAAGCTCCTTAAGTACAAACATTAATAAAATCAAACACTTGAAAACTGGTTTTAAAAAGAAATTTAAATTCCCTTAAGGTCTTTCTGCAATATATAGAAGCATTAAAATTTTAAATCTTAACTGAAAAACTTGTTTCTTAGATGGTACCTCTAATTTCCATGCGGTCACCTTTAGTCAAGATGGCGGTTTAAGTATCCTTTTTTTAACTTCACCGAAATGGCAACCAGTCAGTCATGTGACCAGGTTGCATGTGGTTGGCTACCAGGAAACAGAACATTTTCTCTGACTTGTAACAACCTTTTCACTGACCTTTAACAACTTTAGGATATGAGGCTTTCCCCAGGCACCCCAGGTCTCCAAGCAGTGTTGGATCACATGCGGGGCCTTTTCCCTGTCAAAGACTGGGAAAGCCATCTGCAGTTTCCTCCACTCCTCTAATGGTAAAAAGGAGTCGGTACCAAATTTTAATGGGGCTGTTGATGGAAGTACACCCGCTGGATTAACAGGCGGTGGCCTCATATTTGCTTTCACTTTTGGCAGCCGATATCTATCGGGGTGGTATCTGTCCTCTTTATATCGTGCTTCCTCCTCCTCTAGCTCTGTTTCTTCACTAGAGTCTAAAATCTCAGAGTCTGAGCTGCTCAGCTCCAAGGCCTCTAGTTCCACCGTAGGGTAGAGACTAGGTTTTGAGTCTTTATTTCTCTTCAATTTACCGGGGTGTGACTGGTCATCCCCTTTCTTCTCTCCCTCCTTTTTGGTATCCTGGGGAGGGCCCTTTTTCTTAGACATGTCCTTCCTTTTTTGAGCTCCCAATCTCTCATCTCATTCGGTTTCTGACATACTATCCTGTATCTCTTCAAGCGTTTCTTGACTCTCTACTACCGTGGGAAAGCAAGCCTCATCCTTTAGACAGTTTTATTTAATTTCCATATGGCCTTAGTACCTAGACGAAGATCCCCTTCCATGTGCTTTTTATCTAGATCTCCACCTAATTTGTTCCAGTAGGCCACGGTAAGGGACCCGGAACAGGCATACCATGGCACCTCTGTATACACCTCTTTCATAAAATTTTGGAGTGTGCGGGGAGCAATTTTTAGGTCTCTCTGTTTTAGAACCATTTGCAAGGCTGTGACTATAGATTGTGTAGAGCCCATTATGCTGGCAATACCTGGGGTAAGCTTGGTCGCTAACTGAAACACCAGCCACGATGAGCACAATATAAGACCAATATGAACAAAAGAAGAATAATCAAGACTAGAGTTAAGGCTTCTACTAACCCATCCCATGGTGGTGACAAATTAAGGCCAAAGTCAAAAAAAGAGGTATCAGGACTAAGCATACCTCTCCGAACTTACCACCCTGCAGTTCTGAATCCGCCCCGTCCTCTGAGGGGTCTCCCACGGTGCCGGCGATGTCAATAAGTTCCCGGGTTTCGGCACCAGATGTCCCGCGCAATTGTCTCGCCAGCAAGAATGACACAGGACACTCGGATCCTTCTGCAGTAAAGCTTTAATGCATCTTGAGAGACAGATGATCAGCTTCCGATTAGGGGACCCCGAGCCAAGAATCCCGTCCCCTTATAAAGGCTCATAAGCTCCGAGCAGTGTGTGTACAGCTGGGATAGGTGGAGGACTCATCACCCTATGACGCCAAGGGAGAGGCAAGGCTAGGCAAGTGGAAAAACACTGGGCACATGCGCACCAACATTGTTTACTTGATCCGGCAGCGGATGTCAGCGCCATCTTGTAATGGCAAATGTGAGTGCGGCTCCTCACACATCTTATGTTTCATGGATTCTAGCGGTTAATGTTACTGTGGAAAAAGTGTTTAATGCCTTTTTGTGGTGGAATGTCAAATACCCTAAGAAGTACATCAATGGAATAAGAAAATGAAAGAAATCATATCACTGTAAAAAAGTGAGTTTTGCATGGATAATTTCTTCCAGGAAGGTTCAAAATCCATTTCTTAGATTAGATTTAAAAAAATCATTTGACTGCAGATACTTGGGTTCATGAGACGATGTCAGCAGAAGGACAGAGTTCCTTAGGCAGAGACAGCAACCTACATGAGTATATTGGGAGAATGCCTCTGGATGTGATAGGCACTAATCCTAGACTACACTAACCCTTGGCCTGTCTCTGTTTCGGTCTGTCTCATATTCCATTCTCTAACTGTCTCTATCACTCACTGTCTCTGTATCTGTCTCTGTGCATCTCTGTTTCTCACTGTCTGGGTCTCTATGTATATGTCCTTACAACCTGGGTGGGAGTCTATAATTCTACCTGCTTTGCAATGTGTTTAAAGGCTACACATAGGCAAAGTCTCTTTCTATTTTCTCTCATCTCTCTCTCTCTCTCTCTCTCTCTCTCTCTCTCTCTCTCTTGTCCTCCCTCTCTGTCTGGTCTGCTGTTTTATGTCTGCACCCTGGATGAATACCTGGAGCTAAACTTGTTCTGGACTGGTCTCCAACTAAACTGAGCTTTTATCTGTCTTTTTCTATGTCTCTCTCTCTCTCTCTCTCTCTCTCTCTCTCTCTCTCTCTCTCTCTCTTGCTTTGTTACTCTCTGGCCTTCTGTCTTTGCCTCTGATACTTGGGTGAATATCAGCCGCTCTGTACTTTCTCAGGAATGTTCTCCACCAAAACTGAACCTTTTGTCTGTCTGTAAGTATGGGTCTTTCTAGCTGTGTGTCTGTCTATCTCTCTGTCAGAGTACACAAGAGATCACTAAACCACTCTAAAATGGCAAAACTAAAGTTCTTTTTTGTCCTAAAGATACCCCTTTCTAACAAAAATGTGAATACTTCCATCCAAGTTGCTTCTATCAATAATTGGCAGCTGATGTGTCTCCAATTTATTTTTTGGCAAATGCAAAGTATTCCTGTAAGGTCCAGGGTGCTGAATGGGACCCATCCAAAAGGTCCAAAGATTCACTCCAGATAAATAGTGTTCAGCCTCTCAGTGTTTCCAGATTACTTTCCTCCTCCTGTGAGAAGTTTCGCTGGGAAAACCATCCCTCATCTGATCATACTCCCTTTTGACACATAACATCAGAAATACTTTTTTTTCTAAACATAACTTCATTTCCTAAACTGCTGACAGCTGCCGAGGCTTAGGATGCCCCAGACAGTGTCACACAATCTGGAAATCCATGGAGCAACCAGGTAATCCAGGACGTGGTAGTACACCACTATTCTCAACCCCCCCAAAGATGGTCAATGCGACTTTAACAAAAAGAAGCAGTCTTGAGAAGTTGACATCCTTATTCCCTAAGTTGCAAATCTTAGACCTCAAATCAGTGAAGTTGGGAAGGAAAGTTCCTGGCATCCAGCTAGCTGCCCATGTCACCTGCTTGGGTGCACTCACTCAGCCAGGACTCTGTTCAGTTCAGGATTCCATGGGTACTAAGCTGCAGGCAGGGCTATAATACCCTTTAAAAGACAGATCCCTACACACTCCTGATGACTTAGTCTCTGACACCTTCCAATTCCTCTCTGCTGTATGCTATCTGGTATCTTCCTCTGACATTATTCATCTCTTCTTGTTTCTCCCCCAACAAACTCTTCACAAATGTCAGAAAATCTAAACTCCATGGATATTCTAGGATTTGTGTTCCATTGCTCTGTGTTCCATCTCAATAGCTCGCTTTCCCCTTCCATGTAAACAAATGACCAACTCTGGAGCTGGGAAAGCCATAGACATTGTCTGTGAACTCTCTCCACAGCCAGGATTGGGTGACCGGGACATGGCAGAGATCATTTTCTGGGAGTGACTAAATGTTGAAACACCCCATCATGTGGGTTTGGTTCCCAAGGTTGAGGTCCACCACCACATTCGCTGAATCTCCTGTGGGTTTCAGATTTATGACTTTGGGGGTTTCTACCCCTCCACTGTTCGTACCCCTGTGTCTCCTAAACTCCTCAGGCATTTTTGTTCCACAATTGTCGATGAGTTAAGCCTGAATCTGTATTCTGAGATATTGGGTACCGAGCCTCCTAAAGCCAACTCCAGGGGAATTACATCTTATGTTTAAGGGAAAATAGCAGTTACTGTTACCGTGGAAAAACTGTTTATTGCCTTTTTTGTGGAGGAATGTCAAAAACCCTAAGAAGTATATCAATTCAATAAGGAAATGAAAGGAATCACATTGCTGATAAAAAGCTGATTTTTCCATTGTTAGCTTCTTCCAGGAAGGTTTAAATTCCATTTCTTAGATAAGATTGAAAAATCACTGGATTGCATATACTTGAGTGCATGAGATGATGTCAGCAGCAGGACAGAGTTCATTTGACAGAGACAGCATCCTCCATGAGTATGTTGGGAGCCTGCCTCTGGATGTGATATGCACTTGCCCTAGCCTATACTAAGCCTTGGCTATCTCTGTGTCTGTCTGACTCTCAGTTCATTCTCTAACTCTAACTCTATCACTCACTATTCTGGCTCTGTCTCTGTTTATCTCTGTCTCTCACTGTCTGAGTCTCTATGTATATGTCTCTACACCCTGGGTGGGAGTCTATGATTCTACCTTCTTTTCAATGTGTTTGCCAGCTACACTAAGCCAAAGTCTCTCTCTCTCTCTCTGTCTGTCTCCCTCTCTGCCTGGTCCTCTTGTTTTACCTCTGCACCCTGGGTGAATACAAGGAGCTATACTTGTTCTGACTGGTCTCCACCTAAACTGAGTTTTATCTGTCCGTATGTATGTATGTATGTATGTATGTATGTATGTATGTATGTATTTATCTGTCTATTTATCTATCAATCTATCTATCTCTCACTCCATCACTCTCTCTCTCCCTGTCTTTTGTCTCTATGTTCTAGTACTGACGATCATGCTAAACATCTTTACAATGGCAAAATTAAGGTGCTTTTTATTGGAGGACATATACCCTTCCCATTCCAAAATGAGAATGCTTTCAGCCAAGGCACTTCTATCATAAAGAGGCACCTAATGTGTCTCCAATTTATGTTTTTCGTAAAACCAAAATATTCCTGTGAGTTCCAGCGAGCTGAATGGGACCCATGCAAAGAGTTCCAAAAATGATGCACTCCTGATAATTAGTATTCAGCCTATCAATGATCCCAGAGTCCTTTCCGTCTCATCTGGGATCTCTTTGTCTGGGAGATCTTGCCTATTACATTTGGAAGTATGTACTCAATCTGCCACTACTCTGTTTAGTCCAGGGTTCCATGGACTACAGTGAGGGATATAGGACCCCTTTAAAAGACAGATCCCTACACACTCCTGATGTATTATTCTCTCTGTCATCTTCAAATTCCAATCTTCTAACTGCTATCTGGTGTCTTCCTATTACCCTCTTCATCACTTCTCCTGTCTGCCCCACTCATCCTCTCCAACCATGTCAGAAACTCTAAAGTTCATGGACTTTCTAAGATTCGTGTTGCATTGCTCAGTACTCCGTCTCCATATTGAGATTTCCCCTTACACTTAAACAAATGACCAACTCTGGAGATGTCAAAATCATGGAGGCTCAGTCTATGTGAAATCTCTCCATAGCCAGGCTCGGTTGAGTGGGACATAGCAGACATATTTTTGGGGCTTGACCAAATGGTGAGACACGCCATCATATCGGTATGTATCCCAAGGATGAGATCTACCACCACATTCAATGAATCACCTGTGGGTTTCAGATTTACTCCTTTGGGAGTTTCTACCCCTCCACTGTTTGGAACCCTGTGTCTTCAAATTATATTTATATAAATATAATTATATTTATATAAAAAAGACCAATAATGGCATGATATTAGGCATCAAAAGCAGCAACAGCTTTTCCAGGTTCTGCAGTCATTTGAACAAAATTGTAGAGACATCCAGCATTCTCCATTAAAAAAAAGTAAAAAACAAAATCCCAGAAAATCAGCACAGTTCTATTACTCTTGTGGTACCTGGCACCATTTTTTTAATTAGCTTCTCAATCATCATCTGGAATGGAAACCATTCTGAGCAACATCATTAAAAACAGCTCTGATAAAGCACAGTCACTACCATGTATCATAAAGCAGAACCACATATGAGTGAGTACATACCATGTTTGTCTTTTTGTGATTGGGTTACCTCGCTCAGAATGGTTTCTTCGAGTTCCAACCATTTTCCTGCAAATTTCAAGATTCCATTTTTTTTCTGATGAGTAGTACTCCATTGTGTAATTGTACCACATTTTCTGAATCCATTTTTCAGTTGAGGGCCATCTAGGCTGCTTCCAGTTTCTGGCTATTACAAATAATGCTGCTATGAACATGGTTGAACAGATATCCTGTTATATGAATGTGCTTCTTTTGGGTATATGCCTAGGAGTGGAATTGCTGGATTTTGTGGTAGACTCATTCCCATTTTCTTGAGGAGTCGCTATACTGATTTCCAAATTGGCTGTACAAGTTGGCACTCCCACCAGCAGTGGAGAGGTGTTCCTGTTTCTCCGCATCCTCTCCAGGATAAACTGTCAGTGGTATATTTGATTTTAGCCATTCTGACAGGAGTAATATGGTATCTCAGAATTGTTTGGATTTGCATTTCCCTGATGGATAAGGATGCTGAACAATTTCTTATATGTCTTTCAGCCATTTTAGATTCCTCTATTGAGAATTATCTATTTAGTTCTGTACCCCATTTTTTAATTGGATTGTTTGGTGTTTTTGAGATTAGCTTCTTGTGTTCTTTGTATATTTTGGAGATCAGTACTCTGTAAGATGTGGGGTTGGTGAATATCTTTTCCCAGTATGTGGGCTGTCGTTTTGCCTTGCTGACTATGTCCTTTTCCTTACAGAAGCTTCTTAGT
This sequence comes from Cricetulus griseus, assembly GCF_003668045.3. NCBI lineage: Eukaryota > Metazoa > Chordata > Mammalia > Rodentia > Cricetidae > Cricetulus > Cricetulus griseus. The sequence goes on from NW_023276919.1 coordinate 3,153,211, forward strand.
TTCAGGAGGTCCCATTTATTAACTGTCAATCTCAGAGTCTGTGCCACTGGTAATATGTTCAGGAAGCAGTCTCCTGGACCGATGAATTCAAGTGTATTTCCCACTTTAACTTCTAGTAGGTTCAGTGTAGCTGGGTTTATGTTGAGGTCTTTGATCCATTTTGACTTAAGTTTTGTGCAGGGCGTAAGGCTTGTGTCTATCTGTAGTCTTCTACATGTTTGCATCCAGTTATGCCAGCACCATTTGTTGAAGATGTTCTCTTTGTTCCAGAGTATATATTTGGATTGTTTGTCAAAAATCAGATGTTCGTATGTGTGTGGGGCAATTTCAGGGTTTTCAACTCTATTCCATTGGTCTTCCTGTCTACTTTAGTGCCAGTACCAAGCTGTTTTCAGGACTATAGCTCTGTAATAGAGCTCAAAGTTAGGGATGGTGATGCCTCCAGAAGTTGCTCTATTGTACAGGGTTGTTTTGGCTATCGTAGGTCTTTCGTTTCTCCATATAAAGTTGAGAATTGCTCTTTCAAGGTCAGTAAAGAAATGTTTTGGGAGTTTGATGGGGATTGCATTGAATCTGTACACTGATTTTGGCAAGATTGCCATTTTTACTAAGTTGATCTTGCCTATCCAACAGCATGTAAGTTCTTTCCATTTCGGGTACCTTCTTTAATTTCCTTCTTTAGAGACTCAAAATTCTTATGGTCCAGGTTTCCACTTTTTGGTTTGTGTTACTCCAAGGTATTTTATGTTGTTGTGGCAATTTTAAGTGGTGATGCTTCTCTGATTTCTTTCTCCACAAATGTGTCATCTGTATATAGTAGGGCTACAGATTTTTTAGTTAATCTTGTATCCTGCCCCTTTGATGAAGTTGTTTATCAGCTGTAGGAGTTCCCTAGTTGAGCTTTTTGGGTCACTAATGTTGTCTATCATATCATCTGCAAGTAGTGAATGTTTGATTTCTTCCTTTCCAATTTGTATTCCCTTGACCTCCTTTTGTTGTCTTATTGCTCTAGCTAGAACTTCAAGGACAATATTGAAGAGGTATGGTGAGAGTGGACAGCCTTGACTTGTACCTGAATTTAGAGGAATTATCATGAAGGGTTGTTGGAGTTTGTCAAAGGCTTTTTCGGCATCTAATGAGATGATCATGTGATTTTTTTCCCTCAATCTGTTTATATGGTGGATTAAAATGATGGATTTTCATATGTTGTACCATCCTTGCATCCGTGGGATGAAACCTACTTGATCGGGATGGATGATTTCTCTGATGTGTTCTTGGATTCGATTTGCCAATATTTTATTGAGAATTTTTGCATCAATGTTCATGAGGGATATTGATCTGTTGTTCTCTTTCTTAGTTGTGTCTTTGTGTGGCTTGGGTATCAAGGTATTTGTGTCCTCATAAAAAGATTTTGGTAATGACCCTTCTGCTTCTTTGGAATACTTTGAGGAGCATTGGTATTCGCTGTAATTTGAATTTCTGGTAGAATTCTCACTGAAGCCATCTAGCTTTGGGCTTCTTTTTGTTTGGGAGACTTCTAATGACTGCTTCATTTTCATTAGTTTATAGGTCTATTTAAGTTGCTTATCTGTTCGTGATTTAATTTTGGAAAGTGAAATCTGTCCAGAATTTTGGCCTTATCCTTTACATTTTCAAATTATGAGGAATACAGGATTTCAAAGTATGACCTGATGATTCTCTGGATTTCCTCTGTATCTGTTGTTATGACCCCCTTTTCATTCCTGATTTTATTAATTTGCATGTTCACTCTTTGTTGTTTGGTAAGTTTGGATAAAGATTTGTCTATCTTGTTGATTTTCTCGAAGAACCAACTTTTTGTTATATTAATTCCTTGTGTTTTTCTTATAGTTTGATTTTATTGATTTCAGCCCTCAATTTGATTATTTCCTGGCGTCTGCTCCTCCAGGGTTTACTGGCTTCTTTGTTTTCTAAAGCTTTCAGTTGTGCTGTTAAATCTCTACTGTGATTATTCTCCTGTTTCTTCATGTGGGCATTTAGCACTATGAATTTCCTCTTAACACTGCTTTTAGTGTATCCCATAGGTTTGGATATGTTGTGTCCACATTCTCATTGAATTCTAGGAAATCTTTAATTCCTTCTTTATTTCTTTGCATACCCATGAATTGTGCAATTGAGTGTTACTTAATTTCCATGAGTTTGTAGGTTTTCTGCAGTTCTTGTTGTTGAATTCTAATTTTAAAGCATCGTGGTCAGATAAGACAGAGAGGGTTATTTCAATATTTTTGTACTTGTTGAGGTTTGCTATGTTGCCAAGTATGTGGTCGTTTTTAGCGAAGATTCCATGTGGTGCTAAGGAGAAGGTAAATTGTTTTGTAGTTGGGTGGAATGTTCTATAGATATCTGTTAAGTCCAATTGTGCCATAACTTCTATACGTTCTTTTGTTTCTTTGTTAAGTTTCTTTCTGGGGTTCCTGTCTAGTGGTGAGACTGGGGTGTTGAAATATCCCACTATAAGTGTGTGCATTTATATGTGTGATTTGAGCTTTAATAAAGTTTCTTTTACAAACGTGGATGCCTTTGTATTTGGGGCATAAATGTTCAGAATTAAGATTTAAACCTCATGGATTTCTCCTGTTATGAGTAGGAAATGACCTTCTCATCTCATTTGACTGATTGTAGTTTAAAGTCCAATTTATTGGATATTAGTATTGCTACCCCCGCTTGTTTCTTGGGTCCATTTGATTGGAAGATCTTTCCCCTTAGGTACCATCTGTCTTTGAGGTTGAGGTGAGTTTCTTGTATGCAGCAGAAGGAAGGATTCTGTCTTCTTATCCATTCTGCTAATGTTTGTCTTTTTATAGGGGAGTTAAGACCATTAATGTTGATGGATATTAATCACCATTGATTACTCTTTATTCTTGTTTGTTTTTGATTTTGTGATGGTGGCAAGGTTATGTGTGGGATTCTATCCCTTTTTTCTTTTGACTGTGGTAAGTTGGGATTATTTATTGCCTATATATTTCTGCTTGTAGTTAACTTCCCTGGGTTGCAGTTACCTTCCAGTAATTTCTGTATGGCTGGATTGGTGGATAAGTATTGTTTGAATCTAGTTTTATCATGGAATATCTTATTTTCTCCATCTATAATGATGGAAAGCTTTGCTGGGTATAGTAGTCTGGGCTGGCATCCATGGTCTTTTAGTGTAGGTAGACTATCTATCCAGGACCTTCTGGCTTTCAGAGTTTCCAAGGAAAATCAGATGTGATTCTGATAGGTTTGCCTTTATAGGTTACTTGACATTTTTCCTTTGATGCTCTTAATATTTTCTCTTAGTTGTGTATGCTTGGTGTTTTGATTAATATGTGGCAAGGTGACCTTTTTTTTGTTCAGTCTATTTGGTGTTCTTTAGGCTTCTTGTATTTTCATTGGTATGTCTTTCTTTAGGTTGGGAAAATTTTCTTCTTTGATTTTGTGAAATATTTTTTCTGTGCCTTTAAGTTGGATTTCTTCACCTTCTTCTAGACCTATCATTCTTGGGTTTGGTCTTTTCACGGTATCCCATATTTCCTCGATATTTTGTTTTAGGGATATGTTGGACTTAGGAATTTATTTGGATGTTGAATCTATTCCTAGTAGTGTGTCTTCAACTCCTTAGATTCTCTCTTCCATCTCTTGTATTCTGTTGATTATACTTACATCTGTAGTTCCTGATCCTTTACCCAGATTTTCTATTTCCAGCATTCCCCCAGATTGCGGTTTCTTTATTGTTTTTGGTCTTGAACTGTTTCCTTGAGAGATTTGTTGATATCTTGTATTTTTGGTTTATTTTGTCTTCAATTTTTAAGGGATTTTCTCATGTTCTCTTTGAGGTCTGCTTTGAGGTCCTCTATCATTTTCCTGAAGATGTTTTTAAGGTCATTCTGTTCTGGTTCATCTACCTTGTGATGTTGAGGTCTTACTGGTGTATGGTTCCTAGTATCTGGTGGTGTCATATTGCGTTTTCTGTTGTTGGATGTGCTTTTACCTTGTCCTCTTCTCATCCTTCTGGGAAGTGTAGCAAGTGTTTCTTGTTCTCCTGGTGGGTGTGGGACCACGGTTCCCTTCTGGTAGATGGAAACAGATCCAATACCCTGATGTCGGTCCACTTCTCGTGGATGGTGGTGTCACTGTTACACTGTTGTTCACAGATTACTGGCATGCCGGGTTCTGCCTAAATACTTTTTTCTAAATTTAACTTCATCTCCTACACTGCTGACAGCTGCCAAGTCTTAGGATGTCCCAGACAGTTTCATACACTCTGAAAATCCGTGGAGCAACCAGGTAATCCAGTATGTACTAGTACCCCACTATTGTCAACCCTCGGGCATTTTTTTTCCACAACTGTCGATGAGTTAAGCCTGACTCCATATTCTGTGATGTTGGGTACCGAGCCTCCTTCAGCCACCTCATTGGATGTTTAAGGGAATCTGGCTGCTACTGTTATTGTGGAAAAACTGTTTAATGCCTTTTTGTGGAGGAATGTCAAATACACTAAGAAGTGCTATAATGGAATAATCAAATGAAAGGAATCATATTTTTTAAAAAGGTTAGTTTTCCATTTTTAATTTCTTCCAGGAATGTTTAAATACCATTTCTTAGATTAGATTGAAAAATCATTGGACTTCAGAAACTTGGGTGCATGAGATGCTATCAGCAGCAGGACAGACTTCATTAGGTAGAACAGAATCGTCTGTAAGTATGGTTGAAGCCTGCTCTGCATGTGATATGCACATATCCTAGCATACACTAAGCCTTGGCCTAGCTCTGTTTCTGTCTGTCTCTCATTTCATTCTCTCACTCATTCTGACACACTCTGTCTCTGTCTCTCTATCTGTGCATCTCTATATTTCACTTCTGTGTCTCTGTGTATGTCTTTACACCTTGGGTGGGAGTCTGTAATTCTACCTGCCCTGCAATGTGTCTCGGCTACACTAAGCCAAAGTCTCTCTCTCTCTCTCTCTCTCTCTCTCTCTCTCTCTCTCTCTCTCTCTCTGTGTGTGTGTGTGTGTGTGTGTGTGTCTTTCTGTCTCTCTGTTCTAGTACAGAAGAGCATGCTAAAACTGTCTACAATGGCAAAATTAAGGTGGTTGTTTATTGTCTGAAAGATACTCTTCCCATTCCAAAATGAGAATGTTTTCAGACTAGTTGCTTCTATCATAAAGAGGCAGCCGATGTGTCTCCAATTTTTGTTTCAGGTAAACCCAAAATATTCCTGTAATTTCCAGGGTGCTAAATGTGACCCATGCAAACAGGTCCAACAATGATGCACTCCAGCAAATTGTATTCAACCTCTCAGTTATCCGAGATTTCTTTCCTCCTCATCTGGGTCCTCTCTCTCGGTAACACCTCCCTTATCTGACCACTCACACGTCTGATACCAGGACTTCAGAAACATTTTCTTTTCTAAAGTTATCCTCATCTCCTATACTGCTGACATCTGGAGAGGTCTAGGAATGCCGAGTAAGTGCTACCTGGCCTGTCCAAGGAAGGAGCATACAGACAGTACAGGATGTGGTAGTATCACAACATTCTCATGTACCCAGTCATGGTCAATGCCCTACATCAGCAGGAAGCAGTCTTGAGAACTTGATATTCCTTTTCCCTAAACTGCCGTTTCTAACAACCCAACATTCAGTATTCAGGGAAAATGGGAATGAAAGTTTCAGGCATCCAGATGACCTGTCCAAGGCACCTGGCATGATGCACTTACTCAGGCAGTACACTGTTTAGTCCATGCTTCCATGGTTACTAAGTGTGCAGACAGGTTTAAATGAGCCCTTAAAAAGAGAGATCCTAACCTACTATGCTCTTGTATTCTCTCTCTTTCTCTCTCTCTCTCTCTCTCTCTCTCTCTCTCTCTCTCTCTCTCTATACCTCTCATCTTCCACTTCCTCTCTGCTATCTGCTGTTTGCTATCCATCTGAAACTCTTCGCCTCTTCTCCTGTCTCCACCACTAACACTCTTCTAACTTGTCTGAAATCCTCGGTTCATGGACTTTCTAAGGTAGGTGTTCCATTGCTCAGTGTTCAGATTCCATTAGATACTTTCCTCTACCACTTAAACAAATGACCAATGCTATTGCTGTGAAAGCAAGGGAGGTTCTCTCTCTATGACCTTTCTCCATGCCCATGCTTGGGTGTGCGGGAAATCACAGAGATCATTTACTCGTACTGACTAAATGGTGAGACACACATTCAGGTTGGTGTTTATCACAAGGATGAGGTCCAACACCACATTCGATGAATCATTTGTGTTTTCAGCATCATGCCTTTGCAGTATATTCCCTCCTCCGTTAGAAATTCTGTCTCAACATGAATGTTCAAGCATTTTGTTGTGCCATTGTCCATGAGTTCAAGCTGAATCTGAGTTCCGAGATCGGCAGTACCAATACTTCTAGGCCTCGCCCATGGGAAATACATTTTATGATTAAGGGATCTTTCCCATTACTGTTACCATGCAAAAACAGTTCAAAAGCTTTTATGGAGGAATGTCATATTCCCAGGTTGTGCATCAATGGACTCAGGGAATCAAATGACACACATTACTGAACAAAAGTTGAGTTTTGCACGGTAGCTTCTTCCAGGAATGTTTAAATTACATAGATTAGATTGAAGGATCATTTGGTACTTGGAGCACCAAATGATGTCAGCAGCAGGACAGAGTTCATGAGGCAGAGACTGCATCCTCCATGAGTATGTTAAGACCCTCCCGTTGACCTGGTATTCACTTATCTCAGCCTACACTAAGCCTTGATTTGTCAGTGTGTCTCCCTATTGGTTTGTCTGACTTTTCATCTCTAACTATGTATCACTCACTGTCACTGTCTCTTTGTATCTCTGTCTCTCATTGTCTCTATCTGTCTGTATATGTCTCTTCACCCTGGTGGGCCTCTACAAATCTCCCTGCTTTGCACTGGGCCTGCCAGCTAACTGAGCCTCTCTCTCTGTCTCAGTCTCTCTCTCTCTCTCTCTCTCTCTCTCTCTCTCTCTCTCTCTCTCTCTCCCTTTCTCTCTCTCTCTCACTGTCTCACTCTCTCAACTCTCTCTGGCCTTCTCCCATTGCCTATGCAACCTGGGTTGATACCAGCTCTGGACTTGCTAAGAACTATTCTCAACCAAATCTGATCCTTTTGTCTATGTGTCTGTCTCGTTGTCTGTGTGTCTGTCTCTCTATCAGAGTACTGAAGACCATGCTAAACCGTTCTAAAATGGCAAAAGTAAGGTGGGAATGAAGGATCCAGGCATCTTGCTATCTGCCCATGACACCTGGAAGGGTGCAATCACTCAGCCAGTATTGTCTTCAGGCCAGAGTTCCATGGGTACTAAGTCTGCAGGCATGGTTATAGTACCCCTTTAAAAGACAGATCCCCACCCACACCTGCTGTCTCATTCTCTCACTGAAACCTTCCAATTCCTCTCTGAAATCTGCGACTTGCTCTTCCGCTGACCCTCTTCATCTCTTCACCTGTCGCCCCCACTCACCCTCTCCAAACATGTCAGAAAAACTAAAGTTGACGGACATTCTAAGTTTCATGTTCCATTGCTCAGTGTTCCTAGGCTCCGTTGAGTGAGACATCACAGAGATCTTTTTCTGCGATTGACAAAAAAGTGAAACACCCCATCAGGTCGGTGTTTTTCCCAAAGATGAGGTCTACCACCACATTCTTATTTGTGCCTTTGGGAGTTTCTTCCCTCCAGTGTTCAGACCCCTGTGTTGTCATAACTGTTCGGGCATTTTTTGTTCCACAATTGTTGATGAGTTAAGGCTGATTCCATCTTCTGAGATGTTGGGTACCAAACCTTCAGTCACCTCCATCAGAATTACATCTTATCTTTAATGGAATCTAGCAGTTACTGTTATAGTGGAAAATCCATTTAATGCCTTTTTTGTGGGGTAATGTCAAATACCCTAAGAAATACATCAATGGAATAAGAAAATGAAAGGAATCACATTATTGTAAAAAAGGTGAGTTTTCCATGGTTAGCTTCTTCGAGGAAGGTTTAAATTCCTTTTCTTAGGTTAGATTGAGAGATCATTGGACTGCAGATACTTGGGTGCATGAGATGATGTCAGCAGCATGACAGAGTTCATTAGGTACAGACAGCATCCTCCAAGAGTATGTTGGTAGTCTACCTCTGGAGGTTATATGCACTTATCCTAGCCTACACTAAGCCTTGGCCTGTCTATGTGCCTGTCTGTCTGTCTGCCTGTCTGCCTGTCTGTCTGTTTCATTCTCTAACTCTCTATCTCTCACTGTCTCTGTCTCCGTCTCTTTGTATCTCTCTCTCTCACTGTCTGTTTCTCTATGTTTCCGTCTCTACACAATGGGTGGGAGTGTATAATTCTACTTGCTTTCAATGTGTTTGCCTGCTACTCTGAGCCAAAGTCAATCTCTGTGTGTGTGTGTGTCTCTCTCTCACTCTCTCTCTCTGTCTCTGTCTGGTCCTCTGTTTTTGCCTCTGCACCTTGTGTGAATACCTGCAGCTGTACTTGTTCTCGACTTGTCTCCACTAAAACTGAGATTTTATCTGTCCGTTTATATGTACTCTCTCTCTCTCTCTCTCTCTTCCTGTGTGTGTGTGTGTGTGTTTGTTCGTGTGACTGTCTTTGTCAGACTACTGAAGATCATGCTAAACCCCTCTACAATGACAAAATTAAGTGGCTTATTTATTGTGTGAAAGATACGCTTCCCATTCCATAATAAGAATGCTTTCAGCCAAATTGCTTCTATCATAAAGAGGCACCTGATGTATCTCCAATTTGTATTTTTGGTAAACCCAAAATATTCCTGTGAGTTCCAGGGAGCTGAATGGGACCCATCCAATCAGGTCCAAAGATGCACTCTAGATAAATACTATTCAGCCTCTCAATGATCCTTTACGGGGGAAATACTTCTGTGTATATTTATCTTATTGATTGTTAAATAAAGTACTTGCTTGGCCAATGAGATAGCAAGTTAGGTTGGACTAGGAGTCAAAGAGGATTCTGGGAAATGTAGTAGAGAATTGGTGTTCCAGGCAGGAAGTGACATAGCAAGGAGACTCATATTTAAGAAGAGGAAAAAGGAAGTGTCGCTCTCTTTTCCCATTCCTTCTCCATTGGCAGGATGTGATTCACCAGCAAGGAGGGATGCCAATAAGGCATCCTATAAGTCTTATAAAATATATAGATGTATGATAATTGAGATTGAGCTAACAGATGAGAATCCTAGTCATTGGGCCAGCAACATGGTACATAATACAAGCCTCTCTGTGTATTTATTTGGGCCCTAACTTGGCAGGTGGCTGGCAGTGGGGCTCAGTGGATTTTGTCAGAAAGATTTATCGTAACAGATCCCAGATTCGTTTCCTCCTCATCTGGGATCTCTTTCTCGGGAACCACTCCCTCTTCTGACCACTCTCCCCTCTGATACCAGGGCTTCAGATGTATTTTCTTTTCTAAATTTCACCTCATCTCCTACACTGCTGACATCTGGCAAGATCTAGGAGGCCTGAGTGTGTGCTGCACGGCCTGTACAAGGAAGGATCAACCAGATACTCCAGGATGTGGTAGTACCACAATGTTCTCATGACCCCAATGATGGTCAATACCCCTACTTCAACAGGATGCAGTCTTGAGAACTTGATATCCTTATTCTCAAATTGCCAAGTCTACCACCCTAACATTCAGTATTCAGGGAAAGTTGGAGTGAAAGTTCCAGGCATCTGGCTGGCCTGTCCAAGGCACTGTGTATAATTCACTCATTCAGGCAGTACTTGTTCAGTCAAGGCTTCATGGGTACTAAGTTTGCTGGCAGGTTTAATGGACCCCTTTAAAAAACAGATACCGACATACTCATGCTCTTTTATTCTATCTCTCTCACCCTATCAGTCTCTCTATCTTTCTCTATCTCTCACTCCATCTCACCTTCTACTTCCTCTCTGCTATCTGCTGTCTACTCTTCCTCTGACCCACTTCATCTCTTCTCATGTCTCCCCCACTCACTCTCTCCCACCCTGTCATAATCCCTTGGTTCACAGACTTTCTAAGGTTGGTGTTCCTTTCTCAGGGATCAGTTTCCAAAGTGGGCTTTCCCTTCCACTTAAACAAAAGACCAAAACGGGTGTTGTGAAAGCCTGGGAGGGTCTCTCTCTGTGAATTCTCTCCTTGCCCACGTTTGGGTGAGTGGGAAACTGCAGAGATCATTTTCTCAGACTGACCAAAAGTTGAGACACCCCTTCAGGCAGGTGTGAATCCCAAAGATGAAATCCAACACCACATTTGCTGAATCATTTACGTTTTCAGCATTATGACCTTGGCAGATTCTTTCCTCCAGTTTTAGGACCCTGTGTTGACTTCAATGCTCAGGCATTTTGTTCTGCCCTTGTCCATGATTTCGCGTTGATTCTTAGTTCTGAGATCAGGCATACCAAGCTTTCCTCAGACTCCCTCCTGGGAAATAAATCTTGTGATTAAGGAATACTTCCGTTTACTGTTACCAAGGAAAATTTGTTCAAGTGCCTTTTTTGAGGAATGTCATATTCCCTAATGTGCATCAATGGACTAAGAAAAGAAAAGACACACATTACTGAACAGAATTTTTTTTGCATGGAACCTTCCTTCAGGAAGGTTTGAATTCCATTTCTTAGATTAGATTGTAGCATCATGGGACTGCAGCTACTTTGGTCCTTGAAATGAAGTCAGCAGCATGACAGTGTTCATAAGGCAAAGAGAGCACCTCCATGTGTATGTTGGGACCTTCCCCTCTACCTGGTATTCACTTATCTCAGCCTACACTAAGCTTTCGTTTGTCTGTGTGTCTCTCTGTCTGTCTGAATTTTCAGTCCCTAACTCTCTACCACACACGGTCTCTGCCTATGTGTATCTCTGTCTCTGTCTGTCTGTATATTTCTATTCACCCTGGTTGGCATCTACAACAGTACGTGCTTTGCACTGGGGCTACCTGCTACTCTGAGGCTCTGTCTCTCTCTTTGTCAGTCTGTATGTGTCTACCTTGCTGTTTTTGCGTTGTCTCTCTGTCAGAGTACTGAAGATCATGCTAAACCACTATAAAATGTCAAAATTAAGGTGCATTTTTATTGTCCTAAAGATAACCTTCTCTTTCCTAAATGTGAATGTTTACAGCCAAGTTGCTTTTATCAAACTAAGGCAGCTGATGAATCTCCAATTTATGTTTCTGGCAATCACAAAGTTTTCCTGTAAGTTCCAGAGAGCTTAATCGGACCCATGCAACAAGGTCCAAAGATGCACTGCTGATAAATAGTATTGCCTCACAATGATCCAAGATTCCTTTCCTCCTCATCTGCAACCTTCCCTAGGAAACCCTCTCTCATCTGACCATACACCCCTCTGACACCAGGACTTCAGAAATATTTTTTCTAATCTTAAACTCATCTCCTACACTGCTGACATCTCCTGAAGCTTAGGATGTCCCAGAAAAATGCCACACTATCTGGAAATTCATGGAACAATAAGTTACTCCAGGATGTGTAACCCACATTTCTCAGGTCCCTCAAAGACGGTCAATGTCCATTTATCAAAAGGAAGCAGTCTAGAAACCTTGACATCTTTATTCACTAAGTCGCAGAATCTAACACCCCACATTTCAATAATCATTGAAGGTAGGAATGAAAATTCCTGGCATCAGACTGCCTGCCCAAGACAACTGTAAGGGTGCACTCACTCAGCCAGTAGTCTGTTCAGTCCAGGCTTCCTCAGGTACTAAGTCTGCAGGCAGGTTTAATGGACCCCTTTATAAGTCAGATCCGGACCCACTCGTGGTGTCTTATTCTCTCTGTCACCTTCCAATTCCTCTCTGTAATCTGCTATCTTCCTCTGACCCTCTTCATTTCTTCTCCTGTCTCCCCCACTCACCCTCTCAAACTATGTCAGAAAATCTTAAGTTAATGGACAGTCTAAGATTCGTGTTCCATTGCTCAGGGTTCTGTCTCCATAGTGAGCTTTCCCCTTATACATAAACAAATGACCAACTCTGGAGCTGCGAATGCCATGGAGACTCTTTCTCTGTGAACTCTCTCCAAACCCAGGCTCGGTTGATCAGGGCCTCACAGAGATATTTTTCTGGGACTAACCAAAGGGTGAAATACTTGGATCCATTAGATGATGTCATCAAAAGTTGGAGTTCATTAAGGCGAGACAGCATGAGTATTTTGGGAGCCTGCCTCTGGACTTGGTATGCACTTATCTAAGCCTACACTAAGCCTTGGCCGGTCTGTGTGTCTGTCTGTTACCCTGTCATATCATTCTCTAACGCTGTCTCTAGCACTCACTCTGTGTGTATCTCTGTTTCTCACTGTCTGTGTCTCTCTGTGTATGTCTCTACACCCTGGATGAGAGTCTTTAATTCTACCTGCTTTGCATTGTGCCTGCATGGTACAGTAAACAAATGCCACTCTCATGCTCTCTTATTCTGTCTCTCTTTCCCGCTCTGTCTGTCTGGCTCTCTTTGTATGGACCTCTGTATTTGCCTCTGCACCCTGGGTGAATACCTGCAGCTGTACTTGTTCTGTACTGGACTCCTACTAAAGTTGGCTTTCATTTGTCTGTTTATATTTCTGTCTCTCTCTGTCTCTCTCTGTCTCTCTCTGTCTCTGTCTCTGTGTGTGTGTGTGTGTGTCTGTGTGTCTGTGTGTCTTTCTCTCTGTCCAAGAACTGAAGAGCATGCTACACCACTCTACAATGGCAAACATAGTGCTTTTTTATTGTCCTAAATATACTCTTCCCATTCCAAAATGAGAATGCTTTCAGCCAAGTCGCTTCTATCATAAAGAGGAACTAATGTGTTTCAAATTTATGTTTTTCACAAAGCCAAAATATTCCTTTAAGTTCCAGGGAGATGAATGGTGCCCATGCAAACAGGTCCAAATATTCACTCCTGATAATTAGTATTCAGACTCTCCATGGTCCCATATCCCTTCCTCCTAATCTGGGACCTCTCTCTCTCTCTTTCTCTCTCTCTCTCTCCTCTCTCTGTCTCTCTCTCTCTCTCTCTTCTCTCAGGATCCCTACTGCCCTCAAATTTGACCATCATTCCCCCTGCACACAGCCCCCTTCTGACATATTTTTTTGCCCCCAATTTACGCATTCTTTCTTCTCCTACACTGGTCACATCTATAGTTATAAAGTTGCCAAGAAACTTTTCTATAGTCAAGGTCTTTGCACTCTTTGACCTTGGAAGAAAAATTCGTTGCTCCCTTTGTTATCGGTGGGAAAATGAAGAATATAAGTACATAGGATTTCCTAGAAGGAGTTGAGCTATGTGTATCAGACACACTCTTTTAAAAACGTGGAATTTATACTCCCTTCCTACATAGGGAATATCTGAAACATTTTCAGCAGACATTTCCAAACCATGTAAAATTCAGTTCAGTATGGTCCTAGAATATTCTCCTTAGATTCCCAGTCTTCTGTTTGATATGGCATATTCATATCTAGAGTTCATCTGCAAGAAATATGTCAACACTCGTAGGATTCTTGAAAATTTTCTTTGTCTGTTACCAGATAATTTGCAGTTACACTTGGGTTCAGCCAGCTTAACAGATCTTTGGTGCAATGATGAAAACTCAGTTTCTACTAAATGAATTGAATGAACAAGGCTCTGTTTGCTCTCTTTGTTTTCTTTTATATGCCACTATAGTGAATAATGTTTCTCAGTAAGTAGGAACATCAATGTGCCTAGGCTCAGAAAAGGGAAATATGAGGGCTCCTTGAGGCAAATGAATAAATTCTAACTCCTGTCTTACATTTGGTGAAAAAAAAAGGTTCAGAGGGCAGTATATCTCCAATGGTGTTGTTGTAAGTTTGAATACAACAATTTGCCCTGTAAGGAAGAGCACAATCCAGGAAAATACTTGTCATAATTGAATTCCTTAAAGTATAGAAAATGTCTGTCTCTGGCAACTACACTGAAGGCATGAGCAAAATCTTCACATTCTTCTCAGAATATGGATGTACATTCTTGGGCCTAGGTTCTCAAACTTATAAATATCTTTAGAGATGTTTTCAGGAATAAAATGAACTTCCAAATTTTGATGAAATCTTATCAGTAAATGGCCTTGTTTTCAAGCTAGCTTTTCTATATTCTTGTGACGGCTCTTCAAATTAGTGTTACC
>NW_023276919.1:3167864-3312201 GCF_003668045.3 Cricetulus griseus
TGGTGGCTGTTGATGCTGTAATTGCTGAACTAACAAGACAATCTAAACATGTGACAACCCATGAAGAAATTGCTCAGGTTGCTACAATTTCTGCAAATGGACACATAGACATTGGAAACATCATATCTGATGCAATGAAAAATGTTGGAGGGAAAGGCGTCATCACACTGAAGGATAGAAATACCCTGAATGATGAATTAGAAATTATTGAAGGCATGAAGTTTGAAAGAAGATGTATTTCTCAGACATCAATAAGTCAAAAATGTGAATTCCAAGATGCCTATGCTCTGTTGAGTGAAAAGAAAATTTCTATTGTCCAGTCCGTTACACCTGCTCATGAAGCTAATGCTCATAGGAAACAAATGGTCATATTTGCTGAAGATGTTGATGGAGAAGCTCTAAGCACACTGGTTTTGAACAGGCTAAAGGCTGGTCTTCAGGTCGTAGCAGTTAAAGCTCCAGGTTTTGGGGACAATAGGAAGAATAAGCTTAATGATACGGCTATTGCTACTGGTGGTGCGCAATTTGGAGAACAGGGGCTAAAACTAAATTTTGATGATGTTCAAGGTCAAGATTTAGGAAAATTTGGAGAGGTCATTGTCCTCAAAGATGATGCCATGCTTTTGAAAGGAACTGATGACTAAACTCAAATTGAGAAACACATTCAAGAAATCACTAAGCAGCTAGACATCACAACTAGTGAATATGAAAAGGAAAAGCTAAACAAACACTTGCTAAACTTTCAGATGGAGTAGCTGTGTTTAAGGTTGGAGGAACAAGGGATGTTGAAGTGAAGGAGAAGAAAGACAGAGTTACAGATGCTCTCAATGCTACAAGAGCAGCTGTTGAAAAAGGCATTGTTTTAGGAGTTAGCTGTGCTCTGCCTCCATGCATCCCAGCCTTGGATTCCTTAAAGCCTTCAAATGAAGATCAGAAAATAGGTATCGAAATTATTAAAAGAGCACTCAAAATTCCTGCAGTGACAATTGCTGAGAATGCAGGTGTTGAATAATCTTTGAGAGTTGAGAAAATTCTGAAGAGTTCCTAGGGAGTTGGTTATGAGGCTATGCTCAGAGATTTTGTGAACATGGTAGAAAAGGGAATCATTGATCCAACAAAGGTAAATGAGTCAGCAATTCTTAAACATTGGATGGCCTGTTCTATGGTGTGTGTTTTCATTAATCATTTTATAAACATTTTTTTCTAGGTTGTAAGAAATGCTTTATTAGATGCTGCTGGGGTGGCCTCCTTGCTATCTTCAGCAGAAGCTGTAGTGACCGAAATTCCCAAAGAAGAGAAGGACTTTGGAATGCACACACACACCTTTAATCGTAGCACTTGGGAGGCAGAGGCAGGCAGATCTCTGTGAGTTCGAAGCCAGCCTGGTCTCCGGAGTGAGTGCCAGGATAGTCTCCAAAGCTACACAGAGAAACCCTGTCTCGAAAAACAAACAAACAAACAAACAAACAAAACAAAAAAGACATTTGTACATTCCTGAAAAAAACACGAAATAATCCAATTAAACTTGGGGTACAGACCTAATAAAGAATACCCAATACGTTTTTACTTCTTAAGAGAAAAATCTACTAAGAAATGACTTGGAGCAGGTCCTTCACAGACAATATTTAGTGAGAGTAGGTAGCCTCATGTGGGTTAGTAGTTCCAGTTGCTTCAAAATGCCCAGACCTTTTGTCATAGGCTCATGTGGAGGATCTACTCCATTGGATGGTGATATTAAAAGTAGCACATGGGTATATGCCTTAAGATATTAAGATCCCCAAGTAAAAACTGCATCTCAGATGCTCTCTGTTTCTTGGGCCTATGATATGGGCAGTGAGATTTCTGTCACACTTGCCAGGAAACACTTATGATCTGTCTGTCACAATCTCTTATATCGTCAAATACTTAAACAAACACAATCACCCATGACCTCACGTATCCCTGGACTTAGACAGGAGGCACAAGTCTATCTCAGGTATAAACATTTTTACTTCTGCTGCCCCACAGTAACCTACAATGGCTTCAGTCCAGTACACGGGTAAGTAAACCCATCAATATACCATTCCAGCTGATTGATGACCACTTAGATACATCCCATATGCTGCAGTTCCCAAATGGAGACAACCCAAAGTTTCTTGTAAGTTTAAGAGGAAGGTTTAAGATTCCTGGTGTTTCACTCATACATTTTGGTACATTAGTTGCTGTACTTTTCTGCTTGTTTTCCTATATATTTATTGTAATTAGAAGCAACATTGTTTTACATGTCAATCTCAGTCCCCTCTCCCTCCCCAACTCCCTTGCCCCCACTATAATGCTATCTATCCCACAAGATTTCTGCTCCCCAGCAAGAGGGAAGTCTTCCTCTCGGGTGGGACTTCAGTGTCTGTCATATCCTTTGGGATAATGCCCAGGCCTTTGCCTGCAGTCTAGACAGAGAGAGCATCATCCTATGTGGCATGGGCTCCCAAACTCCATTCCTATGCTAGGGATAAGTACTGATCTACTACAAGGGGCCGTATAGATTTCTCAGGCCTCCTCACTGACACCCACATTCATGGGGTCTGATTCAGTTCCATGCTGGAATCCCAGTGATCATTCCCCCTGTTCAAATCAGCTGGGTGTTTTGGTTTTACAAGCCTGATCTTGACCAATTTACTCATGACACCTCCTTCTCCGTAACTGGATTTTAGTTCAGTTCACTGTTTAGTTGTGGGTATCTGCTTATATTTCCATCAGTTGCAGGATGAAGGCTATAGGATGGCATATAAGTTAGTCATCAATCTCATTACCAGGAGAGGGCATTTAAGGTAGTATCTCTACTGGTGCTTAGATGATTAGTTAGTGTTATCCTTGTAGCTCTCCAGACATTTTCTTGTGCCTCATTCCTCTTTAAACTCATACTGGCTCCCTCTGTGATTGTATCTCTTAATTTGCTTTCTCTATTTCCCCCTATAAAACCAGAAGCATTTGTAAGGCAAAAACACACTCAGCAATACAAAAAGGCAGCCCACGGAATGGGAAAAGATATTCACCAACCCCATACCTGACAGAGGAATGATCTACATAATTTAAAAAGAACACAGGAAGCTGGGTTCCAAAGCACCAAAAAATCCAATTAAAAATTGGGGTACAGAAAGAAAATCTCAAGTTCAACACATCCCTAACACAAAATATCCAAGAAATATGTGATACCCTGAAAAGACCAAACCTAAGAATACTAGGTATAGAAGAAGGTGAAGAAATCTAACTCAAAGGCAAAGAAAGCATATCCAACAAAATCATAGAAGAAAACTTCCCCAAGCTAAAGTAAGACAAGCAAATGAAAGTCCAAGAAGCCTAAAGGACTTCAAAAAGACTGAATCAAAAAACATGTCTCCTCAACACATAGTAATCAAAACACCAAACATACAGAATAAAGAGAAAATATTAAGAGCAGCAAAGGAAAAAGGACAAGTAACATATAAAGGGAATCCTATCAGAATTACACCTGACATTTCCATGGAAAATCTGAAAGCCAGAACATCCTGGATAGATATTCTACCTACAGTAAGAGACCACGGATGCCAGCCCAGACTACTATACCCAGCAAAGCTTTCAATCAATATAGATCGAGAAAACAAGATATTCCATGAGAAAACCAGATTCAAACAACACATATCCACCAATCCAGCCCTACAGAATGTTCCATAAGGAAAACTGCAACCCAAGGACTTAACTACAACCAGAAAAATATAGGCAATGGATAATCCAAGTTTACCAACAGCCAAAAGGAAAAAAGGGATAGAATCCCACACATAATTTCACCACCACCATCAAATACAAAACAAGAATGAACAGCCAATGGTCATTAATATCCTTCAACATTAATGGTCTTAACTTGCCTATAAAATGCGGTACATTTACACAATGGAGTACTACTCAGTGGAAAAAAAACAATGGAATCTTGAAACTTGCAAGAAAATGGATGGATCTAGAACAAACCATTCTGAGCGAGGTAACCCAATCGCAAAAAGATAAACATGGTATGTCCTTACTCATATGCGGATTTTAGACATAGAGTAAGGATTCGAGCCTACAATCCACACTGCCAAAGAAGCTAATAAACACTGATGTCCCTAAGAGAGACATACATGGTCCCCTGGAGAAGGGGAGAGGTTCAAGATCTGCTGAGCAAATTGGGAGCACGGGAAGAGGGGGGAGGGAGCTAGGAGAATGAGAAGGGGAGAGGAAGAGGGATGCTGAGACATGAGGGAGCAGAAAATATGAGTCAGGGGAAGAATACACGATAACACGAATGGAGATATCATAATAGAGGGAGACATTTTTGGTTTACAGAGAAACCAGGCACTAGGGAAATGTCTAGAGATCTTCAAAGATGACACCAACTAACTATGTCAGCAACGGAGGACAGGCTACCTTAAATGCACTTCCCTGATAATGAGATTGATGATTGACTTATATGCCTTCATCCATCAGCTGGTGGAAATAGAAGAAGACACCCATAACTAATCACCGATCACAACTGGAACCCAGATGCAGAGAAGGACCAGTGAAGAGCACAGAGGTCCAGAACATGCTGGTGAAACACACAGAAACAGCTGACCTGAACATCTGGGAAATCTTGCTCCCCAGTCTGATAGCTGGAATACCAGCATGGAATTGATCCAGACCCCAGGAACATGGGTTTCTGTGAGGAAACCTCAAAAATCTATGGGACCTCCTGTAGAAGCCCAGTATTTATCCCTAGCATAGGTGTGGACTTTGGGAGCCCAGTCCATATAGAGGAATACTACTGGGGTGGGCCTAGGCCCTCGCCCAAAGGAAACGAAAACCTCTGATGACACCATATGGAAGGCCTCATCATCCAGGGGGAGCAGAAAGATATGTGACAGATAAGGTCTTAATTGGGAGGGCAGGTAGGGCAGGACGGGTGGGAGAAGGGAAAGGGGATTGTCATCTAAAACATTCTTGTTTCTAATTGAAATAAAAAAGTTGAAAAAAAGGACACAGATTAGCAGAATGGATAAGAAGACAGAATCCATCTTTCTGCTGCATACAAGAAACACACCTCAACTTCAAAGACAGATGGTACCTAAGAATTAAACGTTGGGAAAAGATTTTCCAATCAAAGGGGCACAAAAAAACCAAGCAGGGGTAGCAATCCTAATATCCAACAAATTGGACTTTAAACTAAAATCAGTCAAAAGAAATGAAGAAGGTCATTTCCAACTCATCACAGGAGAAATCCATCAGGATGAAGTCTCAAATCTGAACATTTATGCCCCAAATACAAAGGTATGAATCTTTGCAAAGTAACATTACTAAAACTCAAATCAAACATTAAACCACACACACACATATAGTGGGAGACTTCAACACCCCACTCTCACCACTGGACAGGAACACCAGACAAAAATTTGACAAAGAAGCAAATTAAGTAACAGAAGTTATGGCCCAATTGGAATTAACAGGTATTTATTGAACATTCCATCCAATCATAAAGCAATATACCTTCTTCTCAGTGCCACAAAGAACCTTCTCTAAAACTGAACACATACTTGGCAACATAGCAAACATCAACAGGTACAAAAAATTGAAATAACTGCCTGTATCTTATCAAACCACCATACTTTAAAGTTAGGATTCAACAACAGCGTGGATTGCAGAAAATCTACAAAATCAGGGAAATTAAGTAACACCCAATTGCACAACTCCTGGGCCCAGGAAGAAATAAAAGAAGAAATTAAAGATTTCCTAGAATTCAATGAGAATGCGGACACAACATACCCAAACTCATGTGAAACTTTCAAAGCAGTGGTAAGAGGAAAGTTCACAGCACTAAGTAACCACATTAAGAAAGCAGAGAATAATCACACTAGAGAATATAAACACAACTAAAAGCATTAGAACAAAAAGGGGCCAATACACCCCGAGGAGCAGGTGCCAGGAATTAATCAAATTGAGGGCTGAAATCAATAAAATGGAAACTAGGAGAACAATACAAAGAATCAATATATCGAAGAGTTGGTTCTTCGAGAAAATCAACAAGATAGACAAACCTTTATCCAAATTTACTAAACAGCAGAGAGTGAACATGCAAATCAATAAAATCAGGAATGAAAAAGGGGGACATAAATATGGACACTTAGGAAATTCAGACAATCTCAGGTCATACTTTGAAAACCAGTACTCCACAAAATTGGAAAATTTAAAGGAAATCAACAATTTTCTGGACAGTATCACTTACCAAACTTGAAAGAAGAACAGATAGGCAACTTAAACAGACCTATAATCTAGAAGGAAATAGAAGTAGTCATCAAAATTCTCCAACCAAAATAAGCCCAGGTCCAGCTGGGTTCAGTATAGAATGATACCAGAAATTCAAAGAAGAGCTAATACTAATTCTCCTCAAAGTTTTCCACACAGTAGAAGCAGAAGATTCATTGCCAAGCAATTTTCATGAGGCTTCACTTAACTTGATTACCAAGTGACAAATAGACACAACTAAGAAAGAGAACTAGAGACCAATATCCCTCATGAATATTAATCCAAAAATACTCAATAAAATACTGGCAAATGGAACCCAAGAATACATCAGAGAAATCATCCACCATGAACAAGGAGGCTTCATCCCAGTGTTGCAACGATGATTCAACATACAAAAATCCATTAATGTAGTCCACCATATAAACAGATTCAGGGAAAAAAAACTACAGGATCATTTCAATAGATGCCAAAAAAGCCTTTGACAAAATCCAACATCCCTTCATGATAAAGGTCATGGAGATAAAAGGTATAATAGGAATATACCTTAATACAATAAAAGCATATACAGCAAGCTCACAGCCAACATCAAATTAAATAGAGAGAAATTCAATTCATTTCCACTAAAATCCGGGACAAGACAAGGCTGTCCTCTCTCTCCATACCTCTTCAATATTGCCCTTGAAGTTCTAGCTAGAGCAATGAGACAACAATAGGAGATCAAGTGAATACAAATGAGAAAGGAAGAAGGCAAACTCTCCATGTTTGCAGATGATATGAGAGTCTACATGAGTGACCTGAAAAACTCTACCAGGGAATTCCTACAGCTGATAAACACCTTTAGCAAACTGTCAGGATACAAGATTAACTCAAAAACTCTGTAGCCTTACTAAATACTGATGACATATTGGTGGAGAAAGAAATGAGAGAAACATCACATTTTACAACTGCTACAAACACCATAAAATACCTTGGGGTAATGCAAACCAAAAATCTGAAAGACCTGTACCGCAAGAATTTTAGTCTCTAAAGAAAGAAATTAAAGAAGATATCAGAAAATGGAAAGATCTCCCATGGTCTTGGATAGGTAGGATCTACATAGTAAAAATGGCAATCTTGCCAAAAGCAATCTACAGATTCATTGCAATCCCCATCAGAATCCCAAAACAATTCTTCACAGAATTTGAAAGAACAACTGTCAACATTATATGGAGAAACAAAAGACCCAGGATAGCCAAAACAACCCTGTACAATAAAGGAACTTCTGGAGGCATCACCATCCCTGACTTCAAGCTCTATTACAGAACTGTAGTCCAGAAAACAGCTTGGAACTGGCACAAAAAATGACAGGTAGATTAACGGAGTATAGTTGCAAACACTGATATTAACCCACATACCCACAAACAACTGATTTTTGACAAACAATCTAAATTTTACAATAGAATAAAAAGAACATCTTTAACAAATGGTGAAGGCATAACTGAATGCAGGATTGTAAAGACTGCATATAGATCCAAGTCTGTCATTAAGCACAAAACTTAAGTCAAAATGGATCAAAGATATCAACATAAATCCAGCCACAATGAACCTATTAGAAGACAAATGGAAGATACCCTTAAATTAATTGGCACAGCAGACCACTTCCTGAACATTACACCAGTAGCATAGACACTGAAACCAACAATTGATAAATGGGACCTCCTGAAACTGAGAAGCTTCTGTAAGGCAAAGGACACAGTCAGCAAGAAAAAAGGGCAGCCCACAGACTGGGAAAAGATACTCACCAACCCCAAAACTGACAGAGGTCTGATCTCCAAAATATACAAAGAACTCAAGAAGCTAGTCTCCAAAACACCAAGCAATCCAATTAAAAAGTGAGATGCAGAACTAAATAGACAATTCTCAATAGAGCAATCTAAAATGGCTGAGAGACGCATAAGAAAGTGTTCAACATCCTTAGCCATCAGGGAAATGCAAAATAAAACAACTCTGAGATACCAACTTACTAATGTCAGAATGGCCAAAATCAAAAACACCTATGACAGTTTATGCTGGAGAAGGTGTGGAAATAGGGGAACACTCCTCCACTGATGGTGAGAGTGCCCACTCATACAGCCACTTTGGAAATCTGTACAGCAATTCCTCAGGAAACTAGGAATCAGTCTACCACAAGGTCTAGCAATTCCACTCTTGTGTGTATACCCAAAAGAAGCACATTCACACAATAAGGACATCTGTTCAACGATGCTCATAGCAGCACATTATTTGTAATAGCCAGAAACTGGAAGCAGCCTAGATGCCCCTCAACTGAAGAATGGATAGAGAAAATCTGGTACATTTACACAATGGAGTACTACTCAGAAAAAAAAAAAAACAATGGAATCTTGAAATTTGCAGGAAAATGGATGGAACTAAAGAAACCATTCTGAGTGAGGTAATCCAATCACAAAAAGACAAACTTGGTATGTCCTCACACGTATTTGGATTTTAGACACAGACTAAAGGATTGCCAGCCTACAATCCACACTGCCACAGAAGCTAGTAAACAAGGAGAACCTTTAGTGAAACATACATGGTTCCCCTGCAGAAGGGGAAAGGGTCAAGATAACCTGAGCACATTGGTTCACGGGAATAGGGGGGAGGGAGCTTGGAGAATGAGAAGAGGAGAAGACGAGGGGTGCAGACTACATGAGGGAGCAGAAAGTTTGAGTCAGGGAAAGAATAGAAGATAACAAGAATGGAGATACCATAATAGAGGGTTTACAGAGAAATCAGGAACTAGGGAAATGTCTGTAGATCTATAAAAATGACACCAGCTAACAACCTAAGCAACAGAGGAGAGGCTGCCTCAAGTGCCCTCCCCTGATAATGAGATTGATGGCTGACTTATGTGCTGACTGATAGCCCTCATCCAGCAACTGGTGGAAGTAGAAGCAGGCACACACAACTAATCAGTGAACTGATATGGAATCCAGTTGCAGAGTAGGACGAGTGAAGAACAAAGGGGTCCAGACCAGACTGGTGAAACCCACAGAAACAGCTGCCCTGAACATCAGGGAGCTCTTGGTCCCCAGTCTGATAGCTGGGATACCAACATGGGACTGATCTACAACCCAGGAACATGGGTTTCAGTAAGGAAACATTGGAAATCTACCGGACCTCCCGTAGTAGTTCAGTACTTATCCCTAGCATAGGTGTGGACTTTGGGAGCCCATTCCACATAAAGGAATACTCCGTGAGCCAAGACACACGGGGTGGGCCTAGGCCCTATCCCAAATGATACGACAGACCCTTATGACACCTTATGGAAGGCCTCACCATCAATAGGGAGCAGAAAAAATATGTGATACTTATGGTTTTATTTGGAGAGGCTGGGGAAGGAGGGGAGGGAGAGGGAACTGTGATTGTCATGTAAAACAATCTTGTTTGTAATTGAAATAAAATATGCAGAAAAATAAAATGGGTTACAGAATTAAATAGATAATTCTCAATAGAGGAATCTAAAATGGCTGAAAGACATATAAAAAAGTGCTCTACAATCTTTGCCATCAGGGAAACACAAATGAAAACACATTTTTAGCTTTTAATGAGGATGTCATATTCTTAAAAATTTATACTAATGGAAATTACATTTAGGGAGAAAATCGAGGATTTTTGTCCACACAAACTCATGGAGGAATATTATAATCACATGAAAATCTAAAAATTATTAAGAACTTACTTTTCACAATGGAAGTGTGTGACCTATAATTCAAGAGTATACGTCAAACTACCTGAGGTCATTTGAGATCCCAGGAAGGAGAGGTTTTAGAGGGGCCAGAAACATCAAGGGACACTCAGTATGATTCTGTGTAGATGGAATCTCAGTTCTCTACTGAGAATGTACGAAGGGGACACTGAGCAGTTCCTCCCTTGTACATTAACTCATATAGAATCCTGGCTTGTTATAACTCATATAGAATCCTGGCTTGTTATAATTTGCTTTACTGCAAAGGAACAGGCAGGCGGTGTTTTCTAATGTCTCTTGTGAAACAATTTAGGAGTTGTTCAAACCTGGCCTGGAATCTGCACTCTTCACTGTGGTCCATAGACTTTAAAACAGCATAGGCTTTAATGACAGAAAACTCACCTCAATGCATGCTGATTTCTAAGGAGGTACAATGGATATTGCTTTGGGGAGAACAAAATACTCAATAATAATACTGTATTTCAGCTTTGAGTGGCTTCTTGCACACATGATAAGGGTTCAAAGAATTCCACAATGTTGTACAGTGATATATGCCTTGGCAAAAAGGCAGACACAGGTATCAGTGAATATAGGATACAAAATTGACACCCAGGCTCACATATATTCCATTTTAAATGCACCAAGAAGTGTGACTTTTTTCTAGATTCCTAGTAGATTTGTTTGGGGAAAACATTTTATAATTCAAGAAGAAGTGTTTTCATTCCCTTAGTCATGATCCTACAGAGGCACCTTGATTTATTTTGAGATTTTCTGTGAGATACCTGGTAAAAGACTAAGACCTTTGTGGCAGGAGACATTATCTAAAAGTATTAGCTGTCCATGTGCTACTCATTTTTGTACCTGTGAGCAGAGACTGTCTGAAAAGCACAGGCTCTAGAGTCTGGAAACACCCCACTCTTCCTTCCTGATCAGCCGGCCTGACCCTTTCCAAGCTGAGTGTACCCTCTGCTCTTGCCGACTCCTGTCCAAAGTCCCAATCACCCCCGATCTCTCTGGGCCTGAGCCTGCTTGGAGTGGACCCGCCCAGCCAGGAGGAGCTCCCTGAGTCTGGAAACATCACACTCTTCCTTCTCACTCTGTCAGCCTGATCCTTAACGAGGCCTAACCCCTACTGAGTGAGGAGACTACCAGGAGAGGCAAGAACATCCAGAGATTCGGACATAGAAGTCCTGGCCCACACACCACAGGGTCACAAGAATAGCTAGAGAGACCCCACCTGCACCCACTAGAAGAAGAGGTGGGAAGAAGAAGACAGAACAAGAACACACTCAACAACACAAAGACCAATATGACACCTCCAGATTCTAGGGACTCCAAACCAGGAAGATCTGAAAAGCCCAACACTAAGGATGAAGAAGAGATGGACCTCAAAAATTATCTCAGGAAGGTGATAGAGACCTTTAAAGAGGAAACAAGAAAATCCCTTAAAGAAATAGAAGAAAAAACAAGCAAAAAATCACATGAAATGGAGGAAAAGACAAACCAAACATATTCAAGAAATAAATCTCTTAAAGAGTCTAAAGAAAGGCAAGAACAAAACAACAAAACAAGTGAAGGAAACACTCGAAACAGTTCAAGGCATGAAAGCTGAAATAGACACAATAAAGAAAACACAGAATGTGATGATGCTGGAAATAGAAAGGCTGGATAAAAAGTAAGGAATTGAAACTGCTCTTATTCTAGCGTTTTTCATATCTCCTACTGGCTTGTCTTGCTAATCTGAGCTCAAAAATTTATTTTGTGAATCTCCTCAATCTACATAGTTATTATTACCTTCCTTATCTATGTAACTCTTATATTTATCCCTACCTCCCTTGTCATTCCTACCACCTCTTTCAAGACACCATGAATGCCATTGAAACATTTTAGTTTGCTGAGCGAAAAAGTTTCCAACAGGACTTGTCTCAGGACAAGGAAATTGGCCCCAACCAGAGGGCAGACAAACAATCCTTTTTGGGTCACACCTGGCCAACAGACAACCAGGGACTTTTCAGGGTACATTCTGTGGTTTTTCCTTTGTAGAAAAGCATGTCCCACCTGGGTGACTACTCTAACATGACTTCATACTTTGTAATCAACCACTTTGTGCCCATTGCCTGTATGCTCATCTGCATGTTTTTCCTATATAAGGAGCTTACACCCCATGCTGGGGTGTGCAGCTTTCCTGATATTGCTGACACCCAAATGTGCATGCATTCAATAAACCCTCTTGCTTTTGCAGCTCTCGGTATTGTTTCTGAGTCTCGGGGGCTCCTTGGGACCCTGTGTCCCTTAAGGGTCTAGGGTCTTTCATTTGGCGAGTCAGCCAAGAGGTCAGAGGAGAGAGGAGACCCCAGACTCATTACCTCGACTCAGAGGAGGTAAGTACCACCGGCTTATTTTGATTTATGTTTTCTGTTTGTCTGTCTATTTGGAAACCCTGTATAGACTATGCAGGCTTTATAGAGACACACAAGGTAGACTGATGAATCACTCCCCTGGGAGTCCGCCCCTGGCGGGCGCTCCATGAGGAGTTTTGGTGGGCCCGGGACGAGCAGGCAACCCTCGTCCCTAGGAGCGGACAATGCAAGTCTCTGCTCTCTTTGAATTTGTGGTTTCAGTTTAGCACGGTTTTGCAGCCTTGCAGCATGACTGTATGTCTCAATGTTTGTCTGTTTGTCTCTTTTTGTTTTTCACCATCTGACCACCATGGGACAAAAAATAACGACTCCCTTAAGTTTGACTCTAGACCACTGGGGAGACGTTTGGGACTGAGCCAGCAACCAGTCCCTGGATGTCAAAAAGAAAAAAAAAAACCTGACAAACTTTCTGCAGGTCCAAATGGGCAACATGTAATGTTGGCTGCCTCCGGACGGTTCTTTTAATCTTAAGATTATTTTACAAGTAAAAGAAAATGTTCGATTCTGGATCCCTCGGAAACCCTGACCAGATTTGTGTAAGATGGGGATGTCTAAGAGAATTAAAAAAAGAGCAAAAAGTAATAAAAATTAAAAGAGTGTCAAAAGAAAGTCGTAAAAATGTCAGAGAAAAATGTAAACTGCTTTCTATGGGTTCTCATATCTATTTATAATAATAATAATACGGGATAAAAATTTTGACCACACAAAGTTAATTTTGTTTAAAAATTTTATTTATGTCCCCACCCCCCAAATTATGTATACTTGTTAAAAGGTTCTAGCTGTGTTTTCTGGTTTAAACGTAAATTTTATTAGAAGCCAAAAGCCAAAACAAAAATGATTCAAATATTTTTGCTGTCTAATGCCCACATCAGCCAGTCATTTATGGACATAGCTCAGAATTTATCTCTGAGCTCCAGTCATTAAATTTGGGTTATCAGGAATTCAGATATCTTTTTAATAAAGATAATATTAAAACCGTTTCATGGTTAAATCTGTCAAAAAGTTAAAACTAGTAACACTGGAAATTGACAACATAAATTTAATAGTCACCCAGATGATAATGATTTTAAACACATCAAGGGTGCTTTATTTTCGATATTCTTACAAACAGACATTAAAAGATTTTTCACTGTTCAAATTTATAAGGTTATAAGATATTAATGCTTCTGTAATAATATTATTATTTGTGCTTAAATCAAAAGAGCTAAAATTTAAGATCACAGCCAAAAGTTGCATATGGTAATAAAAAAATTGAGCTGTATATTTCTTATGGTACATTAAGACAATGACCTAAGTTTAACAAAGGGCTTAAAATAACTGATAAGCCCATGGGTCTCAATTCTTTAGAAGTTTAAAAACAAAACTCTTTTATAAATGTAGTCTAGGACAACCTGTATATCAGATGTTTACATTGATAAAGGTAAACATGACAATATAAAGTCTTAGTTTTATAAAAGCTGCTAACCTATTATAAGATGTTAAAAAATGTAAGATACTAGCCATTCTTATCAATTAACAAGTTGCCAGATTTACCTAGGCATAATTCTAATACTACAGAGATCTGCAGAACATGGCATTTAAAACGTTAACTAAAAAAGTTTATAATATCAGAGATTTTCAGATTCTGACAGTGACCCAACATCACTAAAGAAGATTATGGGGCTCCCTTGACTGTGACAATGCTGACCAGTGAGCATGATGCTCAGATGCTACACCTACTGCCAGGCAGGACCGGGCTCAGACTGTGGACAGGCTACAGGACAGTGGAGAATTGATTGTACCACTTTTGCCTAGACAAAATAAGGTCAGTCTTTTCCATTTCCCTCTTCCACAGAGAGAAAAAACTCTCACTTTAAGAACCTGGTAAAGATTTACATCTGCCCCCAACACTATTGAGATTTGGGTATGGCTAACTGTATATGGACTGGAACCTGTCATTTTTAATAGTTTCAAAAACTGCATAAAATTTATCATTCTCAGATCTCTGATAATATTAATGGTTAAACTATACCCATCTTAATAGCTCATTTAATAAAATTCTGATAAGCTGATAAAACCAACCACCTACTGTTCAGTCACAAGCTCAATGTATTTAGATTTATTTAGTTGTCATCTAAATATAAACTTAAAGGGCTTTCATGAGGCCAAAGACACCTCTGTCCAATCTTCTTCTCTAGACAGAAGAAAAATGTACAAGCTTCTAATACAAATCTACAGTTTTTGTTAGAACTCAAAGGTATAAATATGTTTCTGCCCTTGTACAAATACCCACTATCTGCTTTTTCTGCAATGCAGATTTCAATACAGATTGGTAATGATAAAATGTCTAAAATTTCTATGTCCTATTATATAATAAAGTCCATATAGTCTTCAGAGGTTCAAAAGTCATAAAACTTAGATCCACTTTTCACATGTAAGAAAAAGACTCCAGATGAGTACAACATCTGTTATCCCATCTATTTGTACCTGAGGATGAGATTTTCTCCTTTGTCTTGGAACTCCTTTAATTCTTGATCATTAGAAATATGGACCTAGAAAGAGTTCCAATAAGATACATAAATTTTAACTTTGGTTCCCAGTTTAAATATGTCTCAACAGATTTCCACTTCTGGCAGACAAATATCAGTTGCTGACTACGGCCTGCTCCTAAAGACTGCAAGCCCTGGACTTGCTGTGGATGTGAAATAGTCCAGCTGATATGGACACCCCGTATCTCTGAAACAGAGTCTGCCAACCATAAGCTCCTGATGGATTCACCATTGTCTAAATTCCCTTCTTTGCTTTGGACTAGCATTGCAGCCTTCTTGGGTCCCTAACTTTGTCCCAAAGTCAGCAGTAAGTAGCATAGGAAAGAATACTTTGCCCATCTTCCTGGTAAAAATGCTAAGTCAAAAAAAAAAAACAAAAAAAACAACTCCTTTACATGAGGGAAACGCTTGTCCATTACACAAGCCCTAGTTCTTACCCAGCAATATCAGGCTCTTAAGCAACAAGAAGGACCTAAGTTTTAGGATTAAAACCTCACAAAAAGAAATGGAGTAATGAAAGATTTTAGTTTGCTGAGAGAAAATGTTTCCCACAGGCCTTGGCCCAGGACAAGGATTGGCCCCAACCCAAGGGCAGACAAACATTCCTTTTTGGGTCACACCAGGCCAACAGACAAGCAGGGACTTTTCAGTGGTTTTTCCTTTGTAGAAAAGCACGTCACACCTGGGTGACCACTCTAACATGAGTTCATACTTTGTAATCAATCACTTTGTGCACCTTGCCTGTATACTGATCTGCTGTTTTTTCTTATATAAGGAGCTTACACCCCATGTTGGGGTGTGCAGCTTTCCCGATATTGCTGACACCCGAATATGCATCTGTTCAATAAACCCTCTTGCTTTTGCAGCTCTTGGTTGGTTTCTGAGTCTCGGGGGTTCCTCCAGACCCTGTGTCCCTTAGGGGTCTGGGGTCTTTCACCATAAAAATTGTTTTTTAGCCTCTCTCATATCCTGTATCACTGACAAGCTGCTGCCAATTGAATCTGTCTCAAATAAATACTTAGATATTATATTAATTAATTTTTGACCTCATTCTCTCAGAAAGAACAGTAATTAGACATGTATTTTAATCAACTTGATACTCATATTCATGTATTTTATTTGAAGGATGCAATTTTCAAATAGTCGAAGCATATATTTATGTAAAATAATAATGGCGATGATATCTAATACTTATTGGATGAGTATGAGATACCATCTTATCATCATAACTGTTATAATAAGCCTTAAAGTAGGCACCATGATTGTTCATATTGCATAGATAAGGAAGTGGAGGCTCAGAGTTAAGACAGAGTTTAATAGTTATGATTAATCATAAGTTATACAGATTTACCAAAGCTTTCTAACTATGTATTTACAAGTAGGAAGTCCAAAAAAAGGCCAAAATCCTCTAAAGTTGATGGGCACTAGCTGAATATTTTTTTAATTTATTAGTTCAAATTAGAAAGAAGCCTGCTTCACATGTCAATCCCAGCTCCCTCTCCCTTTCCTTCTCTCCTGCCCCCCACCAACCTCCTACCTGAGACCCCCTCTGCTCTCAGGGAATTACCAAAGTCTGTCATGTCATCAGGGGAAGGGCCTAGGCCTTCCTCCACTTGTGCAGGCTGAGACAGTTTCCCTCCATATGAGATGGGCTCCCAAAGTCCTTTCCTAAGCCAGGGATAAATACTTATCTGCTACCAGAGGCACCATAGAGTGCTGAGGCCACCTCACTGACATCCACGTTCAGGGGTCTGGATCAGTCCCTTGCTGAAAACTTGAAATTCGCAGGCAAAGGGATGGAAATAGAAGAAACCATCCTGAGTAAGGTAACCAGTCACAAAAAGACAAACATGGTGTGGACTCGCTCATATATGGATTTTAGACATAGAGCAAAGGATTACCAGACTACAATCCACACCACCAGAGGAAGTAAGAAACAAGGAGGACCCCAAGAGAAGAATGCATGGTTCCCCAGAGAAAGGGAAGGGAACAGGATCCCCTGAGCTAATTGGTAGCATAGGGGTTGGGGAGAGGAAGGTGGGAGAGAGGGGGAGAAGAGGAGGGGAGAGGAGGAAATCGGGGAGCAAGAAGATTGAGTCAAAGGGAATAATAGAGGAGAGCAGGATGAGAGATAACCTAATAGAAGGAGCCATTATAGGTTCGAGGAGAAATCTGGCACTAGGGAGATTTCCAGAGTTCTAAAAGGATGACACCAACTGATAATCCAAGCAATAGTGGAGAGGATAACCTAAATACCCTTCCTGTATAATGAGCCTGAGCAGAGGCAGACACCTTCTAGGTGAACATTTTAAGAACCCTTTTGCCACTGTTCTCAAAGCAATCAGATGAATATGCAGGTGAGTAATGAAGACCAAGAATCTCATTTTCAGGTAACATTGACCTAAGCAAGCTTCTGTTCACTTCTAGTACAAAGTCACTTTGTTAAGCATACTAGAGAAATAAGAGATACGTTAGGAGATACATTAAGTCCATGCCAACTAGGAATCACTGTAGTAAATTATCTTTCCTTCAGTCTTGGCTTTCACATTTAGCTATCCATATTTTAAAACTCTTCAAGCTAGAAATGCACTCTCATCTAGTATCTGCTCGTCTTTAGCACTGGATCATTTAATTAAAAGTAAACATTATGTTCATCCCAAGAAACAAAGGTCAATGAAAGGGACTTTTCATGGCTATATGCTCATCACTTCATTAGGAAGAAACTACCATGTCTTAGACAGGATTTAAATGTCAGTAACAAAGTAGAATGTATAAGTCATGCATGAATCATTACTCTAAAAATAAAAAAGCCTTGTCATTTCACTAAAAATCATACTGAACACAAACTGAAGCTCTGCATTTTAACCAAACACTTCTACATCTACCACATAACAATCCTCTTTAATATCCTTACAAATTAGTATCCAGAGACACACCACTTTTTAGAGGAAATACAGAGGAACAGATAATCCTCTGGTCCAAAAGAATAAAATCTAGAATTCAACCTAATTGGATCTGGTTCCTGAATATGAAATCCTTCCTTTACAATATATATATATAATATATATATATATATATATATATATGTATAGTCTTCTTAAGAAAAACTCAAGTTTGCTACTTCCTGGGGTGTCTAAAGAAATCTCACCCTAATACATTTCTTTGTCTTTAGTAAACTGGCTTCATGAGATGTATGGACAATGCTGTGGAGCCTTGGTGGAGACCTGAATCTACAAATACCGTGAGATTGGAAGAGGACTAAGTGGGGAAGGAGAAGGTAGGGGGGTAGATATGGGAGTGAGTATGAGAGTGTGGGGGTGGGGTTAGGGTGTGTGTGGGGCTAGGGAAGGGTACTGTTTGGAGGTAAACCTGGCATTGTGAGATGGCAGTCAGTGTACTGGCACAGTTCAAGAATTTTTGCACTAGTAATTGGGAATGAAAATTGTGACTTTAGGTTAAATAATAGAACTCTTGTTAATAATAATAAAAAAGTGCTGTAGAGATGGTTCAGTGTTCAAGAGTGCTTACTGGCTGCTCTTGCTAGAGGACAAAGTTTCCATTCCCAGCATCCACATGGTTGTCCACAACTGTCTATAGCTCTAGTTCCTGGACATCTGATGCCATCTTCTGCTTTCTTGTGCATCTGTTACTCATTTGGTGCACATATGTACATTCATGCAAAGCACACATACAAAGAAAATAAAAGCAAATATTGTAAAGGTTGCGCATGTTGGCACACTTCTTTAATCTTAGCACCCCAGAAGCAGAGGCAGGGAGAATTTCTGATTTTGAGGCCCATTTAGTGCATAAATAGAGTTTCAGAGCAGTCAGGCCCCAGCTATTATAACAAGAAACTCTGGTTTGAAACAAACAATAATTAATCATAGTAATAATAGAAATCGAGCAGAGTGGTTTGATGAGCAGTGTGTTGCCATTGCCAGAGTGGACCCATCCCTGTGCAATGGGGAAAGCAGGATGACTTGAGGACGCCAAGTTTGAGGCAATTCTGGGTTACATATGAAGTTTTACCTCAAGAAAATAAATTGGTTATGTTAGCTAAATGGGCAGCACGGAGCCATAGGAATGTTAATCAAGGACTCATTGGTGGAGACAAGAGGACACCAGTAGAGTGAGACTGAGCCCTCCACTGGGCTATACAGACTTTGTTTAAACACGTGGTAGAGGAGGAGGAGAATTGGGAGGAATAGAACTCTGGTGGACACTTATAGTCACTTTTCTAAGAAAAGTTCTCAAAAAAGAAAAGCTGGGAGTGGGGAGTTTAATCAGGAAGTGGGCTTGGTTGTCTGCTGGTGAATGGTGATAACAGGAATATAGGCCTTGGCTGTATAATGACTATGTGTCAGAAGAGATAAAAGGAGGACCGAGGGAGAAAAGGAGGAGGCTGGGTGGTGAAGGTGATAGTACAGGGCTGCATACTGTATTCCTTCCCCTCTGTAGGAGGTAGTGAATGAATATCATTAACCATGCAGTCCTGGCTTGCAGAAGGAGATGCAGGGTGAATGAAATAAAAATAGTGTTTCGTATTATAGAATATTACCTTTAGTAAAATGTGGGATCTCATATACAATGGTGAATTATAAAGAAAGAAATATTTTCATTATTTAGAAAGTATGTTAACAGTGCGCTAGTTCAATTATAGGGTAAGTAAAAGCATTACAGTTTGCAATTAACAAGTGTTTCAAACCTGATTGGTAATGTTTTTCATTTCCCAGATTTCTTGCTTTTTGACAGTGGAAAAATATACCCTACATAGAAAGCATATCTATTCATGTTAAATATACTCTCAACCAATTGTGGAAGGATTTCAGTTATTTTATTTGCATTGACAATAGAATACATTTTAGTTTATTAACTTTTTCTCAATTACTTTATGATTAGAGAAGGTTTACATAAAATATATGTTTTGAATATTTCATACTTTAATATGTAGTCTTTGTATATTTGCAAGGTGACATAGAAAAGAAAACCTCGTTATCTGTTGCAGGTTACAGTTTAATATAATATATTAATAATCTTACACTGTTGATTGTTGCTAGTTATTCTTATTTTTGTACATATGATTTGCCTTCTAGTGAGATAGGAATTTTATAGTCCAAAATTTATAAGATTTTGTTTTTTTCTCCTTATACCCTTCATAGGTTTTACTTCACAAAAGCTATTAATTGGTAATAAATTTTGTTGTGTGTTTACATTGTGCAGGTACAGGTTCACTTATGTGTGTTTACATGCATAGACTAGAAGTACAGCTGAGGTATGGTTCATTTGAAGCTGTCCACTTTGTCTTTCTTTGTGCCTTTCAGTGGTACCTGTGTCACACTGAGTAAACTAGACTGTCTGACACTCACAGGGATTCTCCTGTCTCTCTATCCCCTAGGCTGGGATAATTTGTATTCACCACCATGCACTGTTTCTTACGTGGGTTTTGGGGACTAAACTTTACACATTGTACTGTCTACCCAGTATGACAGTAGAAGTTCGTGAATGTTACAGAATCACTTAGTCTTCTATTGCCATGTGTATCTGTAAGTTGTATAGTCTCCATTCTTTTTAGACACTTATACACACATAAATGCATACACAGATACATTAGAAGTTTGTTTTTTTTAATTTTAGCATTTATATTTGTATTTGTGGCATTGTAAATAATAATTGTTGTATATTTTCATAAATATTAGTTACTTCTCTCATTGCTCTAACCAAATACCTGAGAAGAAATAAATTAAGGAAGTAGAGATTTAGAAAATGTTCAGAAAGCTTTGGTCCTACCTGGCAGTGAAACCATAGCAGCAGGTAAATGCACATCATTGATAGTCATATTGCATCTGCAACCAGGAAGTTGAGAGAGGTAAATGATAGATTTCAGTGGACTTTGTATCGTCTTATTTGGGTTTTTTTTTTGGTTCTTCATTTTAAGCTTTAGTGTCTGTATGTGGTACATGCATATATGGTGGAATACTTAGTGTATGGTGTATGAGCTTGTGTAGAAGCCAGTGGAAATACCTTCCTTCATCACTCTGAAGCTTCATTTTTCCTTTTAGATAGACTTCTCATCGAGATTGAAACCCACTGTTCCAACTATGCTTTCTAGTCATCAAGCTCTTACTATCTGCCCATCTCTGTCGGCCAATATAGAGATTACAGGTATGTACGGTCATTTCTAGTATATTTTGTGGGTGGAATGCATTTGAACTCATATCCTCATGCTAGAACAGCAAGTGTTTTTTACCAAAATGAACCATTTTCTCAGCCCTATGCTTTCTAATTTTTAATTCATTTTGGGACCTCAAACACCTAGAATGGTGCCATGTTCATGAGGATAGGTCTTCTATCCGTAGTTTCACTGGAAATGCCTTCACACACATGCCTAGAGGTGTTTATGTGTCCTAGGTAATTCCAAATAAAAGTGAGACTGACAATGAAGACAAAGGATCACACCTTATTTACCTCTCTGTATATGCCCTTGAGTGCAGGTGCCTTCAGATTCCAGAAGAGGGTATCAGCTCCCTTGGAATTGAGGTAGAGATCTCAGTGAGCAACCTGACATCTAGGATCCACTTTAAGAGCAGTACATACTCTTAATCACTGACCCATCCCTCCAGATTCAATTTTCACATATAACTTTTATTATTTAACTTTTCTCAGGATTTTCTTCTTGCTCATTTATTGGTTGCATTAATTTTGATTTGCCAGTATGCATATTAACATTTATACATGAGCAACATTCCTGGAAGGGGTTTCCAGTATCAGCCAAAAAACTTACTAAGCATATTCTAAAAGAGATATAGCAACTATACATTATTATTTCTCCAAATTTGTTTTTCCCTTTTTGTATTCCTGGGTGTTTGTGTTTTAAATAACTTTCTTCCATTTGCCCAGTTACCTATCCATATTCCTACCTTGTTACCTCCCTGCCACTTTTAATCTTAGGACTTTTGCTAAAGTTTTTCATGTACTTAAAGAATGGGAGGAATTTTCTGCATTTCTTCTGTCCCCTCTCCTCCTGTCCCTCTTCTTCCTTCCCCTTCTGCTCTTTATGGTCCTAAACATTACCTTCTCCCTCTGAGCCTTTCTCCCTCTCCTCCCTCTCCTATTTCCTCCACCTTTTCTGTTTTCCTATCTGACACTCTCACCTTCCCTTTCTCTCTACAGCCTCTCTTCTCTTTTCCCTTTATCTCTAAACTCTCCTTTTCCGTCTTCTATCATTTTCTCCCCCTCTCCCAATTCTTGCTTCTCTCCCTCTGCTCTTCCTCTCCCTATCTCTCCTCTCTCTTAGTTCCCTCTCTTTCCCAGTCCTTATTTTCCCTTCTCCCCCTTCTTTTGCCTCCCTACCCTTACAGTCTTCAGCTGCACCCTCAGCTGTCTTCTTTCTATTGCCTTCTCAACCTCTTCTCTTTACCTCCATTACTTTCCCTTCCTACATCCTGTCCTTTTCCTCTCTTCTCCTCTCTGCTCTCCTTCTCCTCTCCCTCAGCCTGTAGACACCCTCTCCTGTCTCCTCCTTACCTCTCCATTTATCATTCCTTACAACTCTCCTAACTTACTGTCTTTCCTCTATTTTTAATTCCCACCCTGCCCTATAGTGCAGATTTTTTTCCTCCTCCCCTCCTCTGCTTCTCCCTCTCCCTGTTCTATTTATCCACTCTACCTTCCTATTTCTTCTCTCTCCACTCTATTCTCTCCCACCCTTTCCCCTTCCTCCTCTTTCCATCCATTTCCCCCTCTTCCTACTCCCTTCTCTCTCCACATTCCTCTCCCTATTCCCATTACCTCCTAGTATTGCTCTTGTCCCTGCATACCTTTTCTTCTTCTCTGCCTCTGTCCATCCTCCTGTCACCTTCCCCTCCTAATCACCTACTTCCCATTACCCTCCCTTTCCTCACCAGTTATGTTATTGAATGGGAGGAATTTTCTGCATTTCTTCTGTCCCCACTTCTCCTGTCACTCTTTTTCCTTCCCCATAGTACTTCTTCCCATTGGCCCACCCCTCTCCTTTATCCCTCTCCTCTGTCCCTGGCAGTTTCCTTCCCTATACCATTTATCCACCCCCTTCACCACTTTGCTTTTACTCCATTTCTTGCTCTACCTCCCGCCCCTAGCTCTCTTTCCCTTTTCCCCCTCACTCTGGGTCCTTTTCTTTCCTTCCTATCTTTCCTTTCCTCTTTCTTCATCTTTTCTTCTGCATCTCAGCTGAATCTTGTTCAATCATTATTTTGGTGTGCCTTCTCTAGTTATTTTGTTTTGATTGGCTAAGCATTTGTCATTCATTCTTATCCTTTTATAGAAATCATTATTTCATTTGTTCTTTTGTACTTGGTTCAGGTTTGATTTTATTAGTGTTGGCTCAGCATTCTTAGTGTTCTAGGTGTTAAGATTCTGAACCGGCTGGTGAATCCCACATAAACAGCTGACCTGAACAAGGGGAGCACATGGCCCTCAGTCTACTGTCTGGGAGGCCATCAAGGGACTGATGCAGACCCCTGAAAGTGCATGTCAACAAGGAGGCCTCCACACCCTATGGGGCCTCTGGCAGTGGTTTGCTATTTTTACTGGTATAAGAAGGGTCTTTGAGAGCCAAGTGGGAGGGTCTAGGCCCAGCCCAGGATGATGATGTGGAATTTGGGGAGTCTCCATGGAGGGCTCTACCCTCTATGGGGAGGGGAGAAGAGAGGGGGTGTTGGAGGGTTGTGGTGGGGACAGGGAGAAGGGATTTATATGTGAAATTATAATTTTGTAAAAATAAAAAATATTATGTAAAAAACTATTATTCATTGAATGAAAAAATATTCCAAACCCATGATAATGAGTTCTGATCTTTGTCATTGTTTGTTACTAAGAATATTTGAGTTTTCTTTGATATTTTCAACATTTGCGTGTCTACTCATGCACTTAGCGTACAATCAGGTGTGCACATGTAATAACTCACACGTGGATGGTAGGTGAGGATATCTTTCTGAGGTTCATTCCCCTTTTTTCTACCATGTTTTCCAGGAATTCAATTAAGACAGTCTGGCAAGTACCCTTTTCTGATGAGCCATCTCCAGTTCCTAATTTTTAAAATGCAGAGAGTTACAGAAATAGATTTCTTTCTTGTAATAACTTTCATTTTATTTCCCCACAATGTTCTCTTATATTACGTTCTCCTTCATTTTAATTATGATCAGTTTCATTCCTACCACTATTTGGGTAGGATTTCTGAACCCACTCCCAATTCCTTTAGAGACTCACTGATTTTTCAAAGTATTTTATTTTTCTAATCTCTGTGTATAGTTCTTGGAGTTTATTTTTGTGCTGGCTTGTACTTTTTAAAAATGCTGTCATAAGTATAAATTACTTTAGTTATCTTGTGTTTGCTAAGACTTGCTTTATATAAACTATAACTCTCTTTTAGGAAAAATCCTTGGGCTGCTGAGAAGAATGTGTTCTGCTCTTGTTTCTTGGAATGTTCTCTAGATTTTTAGTTCTGTTCATTTATTTCTATTTAATATGTTTCCTTGTTTTCCTTTTGTTGTGATGACCTGTCTGTTGGTAATAATCTTATATTCAAATCACCCAATGTATTGTTGAAATCTGTTATCTTTTGCTTAATAGTGTTCTTTTCATTAAATTTGGTATGCTAATGTCACATAAATATATGATTGTATTCTTGTTTTGTATTAGTCACGATATCAATATGTAGTAACTTTCTTTGTCTCGTTAAAATATACTTTGTGGACTATCAGTATGGATATTGTCTGTGTGCACATGTAAATTTCAGCCTGTCTTATTGCCACTGAATTGCATTTGTAGCAGGTAGCTAATAGCTTGATCTCCTTTTTGCTACCATATCTTTCAATCCATGTCTTTTAATTGGAATATCAGAAAATTAAGAGTCAGAATTACATTAAGATGTGTATTAATTGCAGTCATTTTGTTGTTTTTGTAATACTGTCATTTTTCCCCAGTCATCTTTTGGTGATATTCTGTTGTAAAGAAATTTATTCCTTCCAGCCAGTATTACCATTGTTACCTTTGTAATTTAACTTTAAAATATCCTTTCCCATATCATGTTTTACTTTTTCAAGGTAGTTGTAAAGATGTATAGAGGCTTTCCCTCATACTTAAGACTTTTCACCTGTTTTCTTGTTCTGGTCTTGGGAACGCTTTACTGTTTCTAACTTTTTGTTTTTGTGGGTTATTATAGGATACATTGGGAGATGGTGTCTTAATTAGCTCTGGTTGTCTTTAGCTACATTAAATGCACCAGAAGACGGATACACTTGGAAGGTAAGGCTTGTTTTTCATAATATTCCATATAAAAACTCTTTAAAAAACAGTTTTAGATACAACTACTTAATTTCACCCAAAAAGAAAGTGACTTATTTTAGGCAATGATAGATCACAACAAAGTTTATAAGAAACCTTCAGCTGCTTATCCAGGCTTGTAGAATTCTAGTTCTGCCACATTCAGCAAAGTTTTGGTACTACTGCATCATTTACTTGGGGTGTAATGGTTTTTATGTACTTCGCAAGAAATTTTTTATTCATTTTACATGCCATCCACACATCTCCTTCCCTCTCGTTCTACTGTGACGCCCACTGGTGCCCAACCCAACCCCATCCACTCCTCAGAAAGGGTAAAGCCTCCCATGGGAGTCACCAAACCTAGCATATTCAATTGAGGCAGGACCACATCTCTCTCCTGCATTAAGGCTCAGCAAGCTGTAAAACGGTAGTTCATGCACCAGGGATAGATACTGGTCCCACTGCCAAGATTAGTGCAAACAGAACAGGCTACACAACAACATCACACACATGCAGAGGCTTAGTTTGGTCCCACACAAGCTACCAGTTATATCTCTAAAGTTGATGAGGTCCCAGGATATCGTGTAAGATGTCTCTGTGTTTCCCATCATAATTTTGACCACCCCATAAAATCACTCCTTCCTCTGTTTGACTAGACTTACTTAGCTTGGCCTGGTGCTTGGATATGGATCTCTGCATCTGCTTCCATCCATTACTCAATGATTCTATGATGACAGTTAGGGTAGTCACCAATCTGATTACATGGGAAGGACAGTTCAGGCACCCTTTCCACTATTTATAGGATTCTTCGCTTGGGTCATCCTTTTGGATTCCTGGGCATTTCCCTAACAACATTTTTCTCACTAACATCATAAGAACACCCCATATCAAGATATCTTTTCCATGTTTCCCCCCCAACTCGGTCCCTCCCCCAACTGCCCTATAGCCTTCCTGCCCTCCCCCGGCCCTAGGCTCAGTTTACTCAGGAGATCTCATCAATTTCCCCTTTCCAGTGCGACACATGTCTCTCTCTTAGGGTTTTCTTAGTTACCTTGCTCTTCTCAAGAGTAGTTAATTGTGGTGTGGTTACCCTTTGCTTTACAGTTTCTATTGAGTGAACAACTTGAGGAGTTTTGGTATTAGCTTTTCTTTGAAATTCTGGGAGAATTCTGTACTGCAACCATGTGGCCCTGGGCTTTTTTGGTTGGGAGTCTTTTAATGATTTCCTCTGTTTCCTTAAGTGTTATAGGTGTGTTTAAATTGTTTACCTGGTCTTGATGTAATTTTCGTATGCCATACCTATCCAGAAAATTGTTCATTTCTTTTACATTTTTCATTCTTACAGAAAATGGGTTTTTGAAGTGTGACCTGATGGTTCTCTGTTGTTATGTCCCCCTTTTCATTTCTGATTTTGTTAATTTGGGTATTCTCTCTGCCTTTTGGTTTGTTTGGGCAAAGGTTTGTCTATCTTACTGAGTTTGTCAAAGAACCATCTCTTTGTATCCTTGATTTTTTTGAAATGTTTTATGTTTCTATTTTGTTGATTTCATCCCTGAGTTTGATTATTTGCTACTCCTCCTGGGTGAGTTTGCTTCTTTTTTCATCTAGAGCTTTTAGGTGTGCTGTTAAATTGCTAGTGTGAGATTTCTCCAAATTATTTAGGCATTTAGTGATAATTTTTCTCTTAGTACTGTTTTCATAGTTTCCCATATGTTTAATTATGTTGCATATTTACTTTCATTGCAATCTAAGAAGTCAGGCTTACCTTCTCTATACTTTACTCTTTCATGTCTGTTAATTGACCTTTACAACCTTGTTTGCCACACTAGTGCTCTGCTTCTTCAGTCAGATCTGCTTGATCACCACTTACGTACTTGTCCTTAAGTAAAACCTACTGGATCACTACCTCTGAATTAATCTCTGTCTTCTATATCAATATCCTCCTTGTTATTTTGGACTCAGCCTATTGTGGGCCACTCATCATCTCTACCAATGTACAGGAGAAATGTTCCTCTCTTCAGCTATCCTTATTTGGACCTCCATACTCAAAAAGATTTACATTTCTAAAATACTTTGTTTATACCTTTTGAAAAGCATTAATATCATTAACCTTCAAAGTATAAGTATGCTTCCTATGATTTTATTATACTTCAACACATCTTTGAGACTCTTGAAGAGACAGATTGATTCAGAAGTGATCATCAAGTAGGTTTGACTGAAGCAGAATTGTAGTAGAGTTGCAAATGTTGTATGGAAGTCAATTAGGAGTCTTGAAAAAGCATACTTATGTAGAGAAGGTTTTCCAGAATACACAATTGCTAATCTAATTTATATTAGTCTCTGCAGCACACGATTTAGACCTAATATGTACTAACTGTTATTCAGCAAATACACTAATATAAAAACATTGATCAGGTAAAAGGAAAAGCCATTAATACAGTTAACCAGTGATGACATGAATGAGAAGGTTGATGCAGGGTATGGATGCAATCTACTATGTTGAGTGCAGTGTATACATATATGATTTTAAGGTTTTTTTTAAAGTGTGTGTGCATATGAGCAGGTGCATGCCACAGTATGTGTGGAGGTCTGGTGTTGGTCCTTTACTACCTTGCTTGAAATAAATTTTTCTATTATAATCCAGCTGGGAGTTTCTGTGGATCCTCTTGCCTCCATCTCTCATCTCCCCATAGGAGCAGTGGGATTATAGATGCTTATGTCAAACATCCAGCATTTACATGGAGACTGAGGTTTTGAAATCATGTCTTCATCCTTTTGCAGCAATAAGCTTTTATTCGCTCATCCATCGCCCCAGTTCAGATTTAGCTATATGGAGATGAGTATACAGAATGCCCAATTGTCTAGGGAAAGCTCACAACACATGAAGGAGACAGAGCCAGCTGTCTGAAAAATGTACCTAGTATTGTGTTGAAAAAAATTACGTGTGGCAGGAGCTTCCTGAAGATAGTCAGGCAGTCTAGGCTGGGTAAGTTGGG
The DNA here is from genome assembly GCF_003668045.3 of Cricetulus griseus. NCBI lineage: Eukaryota > Metazoa > Chordata > Mammalia > Rodentia > Cricetidae > Cricetulus > Cricetulus griseus. The sequence goes on from NW_023276919.1 coordinate 3,196,102, forward strand.
CTGGCATGTTTGAAGCCCAGGTGCCTCTGTATTATTGGGCCTTTGGAGTTTGTTGCAGAGACGCTGCAACAAAAAATTTCCAAACTAATTTAGGGCCTTAGGGAAAAAGAGAAACGAGCCTAACAGCTAGGGTGGTAACTCTGGCATGAGCCCTGCATCTAGTTCGGGTCTTTGTTGGTGGCTGCCAAACCACAGGCAAGTGGCTTTTTGTGAATTTGTGCCTTAAATTTGGGCACCAAGTGTACCAATGCTCCAATTAGACTTAGTAATAAAAACCCAGTGTCAGAGATAGGGGCAAATGCTGAGAGATCAGAGAGACAATGGAGCAAAAACACAGCCAATTTACCAACTCAAATTCCCAGCCAAAAAGAGACTTATCTCCTGTATTTTCTTCCATGCATTCTTCTCTCTGCCCAGTCCAGCCATCTCACTGCCTGTATATCTGTACAAACCTCCAGACCTCTATGGCTAACTAGTGGCTAGCTCTGTCCTCTGATCTTCAGGCAAGCTTTCTTTGTTAGAGTCCAAACAAGATATCACCACAGCTTTCCTTCATTTCTTGCCTCTAATTCATCATCTTAGTCACAGAAAAATCTAATGAAAATGCTATAAATTACATTTCCTTTTGTCCAAATCTATATTTTTTGTCTTTCAATAAGCCCTATTACCATATCTTTATCAATATTGACACCCACTTTACCTAACACAGGTTCCTCTTTAGGTTCCTAATTCCCTAACACAGGGAAAGGTAATAGTCTGATGGTCACTTATGATGATGTCATGCTTTAATGAATTTGTTCAAGCTGTATTTCCCCTTTGAATGTACGTTTTCATTCTCTAGGTGAATTATATTTAAACATCTCCCCTTTTGTTCTCCTATCCCCATTTCCACCCCTTCTCCAACTCTCCCATGTGTTATTGCTCTCTTTCTTTTGTAGTGTTGAAGACTGAATCCAGGGACTGTGTGAACTGTCTATAGTTAATTTTGTTACCTTCTATAAATTTTGAGAAACGAATTTTGATGAGATGATCAGGGTGACCTTGAACACACCCTGTAACTCAGGATGGCTTTGAACATGGGAACCTATGGTTTAATTTCCTGAGTACCTGGGATTATAGGCTGTAGCCATCATATTTCACCTAAACATTTCTGTGTTCTTAACCACTCAGGGTTAGGCAACGTACAAAATCTGATTCTGAGTATCATTCTTGTGAAATGTGGTTTTCCCTTGACCCACAGATGCCAATCAACGGTTTCTTAACTATTTTATCATTCTCCTGTTACTTACACTTATATATTCTAATTTGGTAAAAGTGTAGTATCAATACCCTAAAAAAATAGAAGAAATAATTCTATTTTTATTTGAAGATACCTTGTTTTTCTAGAAAAGTAGAGCAAATTGTGAGAAATAAGGCTTTTTGTCTGACCAGAATATCTTGAAAAAACGAATTGGTACATAAAATTTGCTGTCAGTGAGATTCTATTTTCTCCCCAAGTCCACAGTACTGTTTTTTAAGCCCAAGTTGAATATTTCACTATGGCAAAATGAAATAACTTACCCTGCATCATCCTGAAATAGAAAAAATCTAACCAGTATGTTATAAATTAAGCAAAAACATCAATATAATTGTTGAGAAGAAAAGATCTCTTGTTGATTACTTGATTATGTCTTATTTGAAAAAAATAATTCTGTTGGTTCAGAACTAGTTTTGCCTTTCCATCTCACCTTCTTTTCCATTAATAAGGTACCACAATGCTGAAATTTCTTTATTGTACTTGCCGCATGGTCCACACTAAAATTGCATTCGTTATTTATCTGAAAATGACATTTAAAATGGAGAGCGTCTTGGATTTTTTCTGGTAAATCAAACCTATCTGAAACCCAATACTTGCCAAGTTCTCATTTCTAGGAGCCATGAAATGCATGTCTCCTCTCCTCCAGCCAGTCACTAAAGCCAGACTCTTTTTTAGTTTGTTTGTTTTGGTTTTTCGAGACAGGGTTTCCCTGTGGCTTTGGAGGCTGTCCTGGAACTATCTCTTGTAGACCAGGTTAGTCTTGAACTCACAGTGATCTACCTGCCTCTGCCTCCTGAGTGCTTGGATTAAAGGCGTGCACGACCACCGCCCGGCCATAAAGCCAGACTTTTACAAGGCATATTAGAGCCTAGACACTTCCCTTTTGGTACCTCTCTATTAATTATTTCCCTTAATTTGTTGATGCTAACACCTTAGTTTCAACTCTCATCACTTTCTCTCTGGATGTTTGTAGTAGCATCCTTGGTGGTCTCCATACTTCTTAATCTTGGATTCTTTATATCCTTCAATCTGTTCTAAATCTTTTCTCCACTGTCTTCCTCAACTCTTCTGCACATTGTTTTCTAGTCATTCTTGTATGAACATGCTATTTTATTTCTTATTTCTTACTTTATTTCTTTGTTGATTACAGTAGGTTAGAATAATAAATACCTTCTACTTTACCTGATGTCTTAACTTTTAGGTTTCCAAGGTCTGCAACGCTAAAAGCTATTTCTTATTACTGTGTACTTTTTCAGCTAATACATGAATCTTCAACACTGCTTTTCTCTTTCTGAGAACCTAATACCACTACAGTGGACTAGTGTTAATTTGTCCATGGAATTCATAGTGCTAGAAGGCTTTATAGTGACTGACACATGCTGCTTTGTCCATGTAACAAAGTTGTCACTGCCTAAGGCACAGGGCCGTTTTGCCAGGATTTGTTGAGGAGTCAAGAGATCATTCTGGATCCAAAGGGCAGGCTAATCAATTCACTAGAAGAAAGTGGATCAGAACTTGGAGAAAAATCTCAGTAAGGTTTTTAATTTTGTTATTTTACATAATTACTTAGATTTGGAAATCTAGAACCCTAGTTTGCCAATAAATAGGAAACATGAAGCAAATGCTTGGCAAATCTTGACTTAAAATAAATTCCAATTTGAAGAACATAGGAGGAAAATCTATCATTTTTAATAGTATGTGGTTATAAAATTTTTAGCAAGCTATATAAAGAAGTAATTCAATTTACAGAGGTGAAAGGAAAGTCACCCCAAAGATTTTAACTCAGCTGCTTTTAATTGGAAACATGACTTTCTTTTAAAAGGATAACGATAGAAAAACTTTCTGCTTCTTTATACCTTTATACCGCTACCTTTAATGCACCTTTGGTTGTTGGTGCCCCTGGGCAACCTCAAGGAATCAGGTTATAGGTGTATGCTTTATTTCCCTCATTAAGGCTTCTGGGCACCATTTAAAACAGTAACTTTCAACTATGGATACAGTTTAAAAACATATTGGCAATGTATAAGAAATATGGTTATCTAGGAACTAGCCCAGAGATTTTAGTTTGATATAGAGGAAGCCTGAACTATGCATTTCCTAAAATCTATGTGGACTAGTTTTACATGTAATGACAGAGTGTTTGTGGTATAATCCTTTAATTGATGTTTTCCAAATAAAGATTCAACTACTTTTTAAAGGCTACCCATCCCAATGAAAACCAGATGTGGCCTAAGTACCCAGTAGCCAGCTGTTTGCATCTGCTATGATGTCAACTCCTAGAGGTTCTTAGAATCTATTCATAATAGACCACACAGCAGACACAGTGCTGATTCCATCTTTAATCTCATACAGGACTGTGTTCCCAGTGGTTCCTTGTAAATTGGGATCTTACAATGAGAAAATCACTGTTGGAAAAACATACATGAAATTCAATTTTTTTTTTTTGGTTTTTCGAGACAGGGTTTCTCTGTGTAGCTTTGGAGCCTATCCTAGCACTCACTCTGGAGACCAGGCTGGCCTTGAACTCACAGAGATCAGCCTGCTTCTGCCTCTCAAGTGCTGGGATTAAAAGCATGTGCCACCAACATCTGGCTCTTTCAGTTTTTAATATGATTCTTCTGAAACAGAACCAAAAGTAGGAATTTTTGATGAGATGACAGTTGTAGTTTCTGTATAGTTTCCAGAAAAATACCTCCTTTAAAAACACCAAGATATGTATCTATAAATCTCATAAATTCATAGGTTGTTTCCCAATGGGTCATTGGGATTTATCAGGAGTCTAAAGATGTCACAGATCCTCTTTTGTCTATTTTATGCATTGTACTACTTCACTACTGAAGTTTTTGTTAAACTACAACTAACATGGAACTAAATTCAGGAGAAGTGATTGGAAACAAAAACTCAGTTTTTACAAGATGAAATAGTAGTGTATGTATTTTTTTGCTAGAAGTCAAGAGAAATGCATTCTTTGAGCCTGCTGAAATGGCTATAAAATATTGGACTCAATTCTATATTGAAGTAGAATGCTTATATCACATAGCAATTCTGTTGAATTATGGAGAAATGACTAAAGTGTTTGCCACAGTGGCTTTACCACTTTACATTTGTACCAGTAACACTCTAAGACTAATTTATCTGCTTCAGCAACAACATTTAATTTCTGCATTTTTTATTTTGCACTTTCCTTTCTCTTTCTCTTTTGTTCTTTCTTTCTTTCTTTCTTTTTCTCTCTTTTCTTTCTTTCCTTCCTTCCTTCCTTGTTTTCTTCCTCCCTCCCTCCTTCCTTCCCTCCCTCCCTGTCTCCCTTTCTGTCTCCCTCCCTCCCTCCCTCTCTCTCCCTCCCTCCCTCTCTGTCTCTCTCTCTTTCTTTCTTTGCTTTTTGGAAACAGGGGTTCCCTGTGGCTTTGGAGGTTGTCCTGGAACTAGCTGTTGTAGACGATGCTTGATGAGAGCTGCATTGACAAATGTGACCTGGGTGACAGAGGGGTGCTGGTGTCACAGATGAGAGCTGTGTGACAGATGAGTGCTGGAGTTACAGATGAGAGCTGGGTGACAGATTAGATCTGGAGTGACAGAGGAGAGCTGGGTGACAGATGAGAGCTGGGTGAGAGATGAAAGCTTGGGTGACAAATGAGACCTGGGTGACAGAGGAGGGTGGGTGTCACACATGTGAGCTGTGTGGCAGCTGTTAGCTGGTGTCACAGATGAGAGCTGTGTGACAGATTAGAGCTGGAGTGACAGATGAGAGCTGTGTGACAGATTAGAGCTGGGTGACAGATGAGAGCTGGGTGACAGTTGTGTGTTTGGTGTCAGATGTGTGCTGTGTGACAGATGAGACCTGGGTGACAGATGAGAATTGGTTGATAGATGTCATCTGGGTGACAACTGGAAGCTGTTTGACAGATGAGAGCTGGGGTCACAGATGAGAGCTGGGGTGAGTGATGTGTGCTGGTTTACACATGAGAGCTGGGTGACAGATGTGTGCTTGGTGACAGATGTGTGCTGGGTGACAGATGAGTGCTGGGGGACAAATGAGACCTGGGTGAAAGATGAGAGTTGGTGTCACAGATGATAGCTGGGTGACAGATGAGAGCTGGATGACAGATGAGAGATGGGTGACAGATTAGAACTTGAGTGACAGATGAAAGATGGGGGACAGATGAGAGCTGAGTGACAGATATGAGCTGGATTGACAGATGAGAGTTGGGGCACAATGAGAGCTGGTTGACAGATGAGAGCTGGGTGACAGATGAGAGCTGGAGTGACAGATGAGAGCTGAGGGCTGGGTGACATATTTGTGCTGGCCGACAAATGTGAGCTAGGTGAGTGAAGTGAGCTGGGTAAGAGATGAGAGCTGGTTTGACAAATGTGACCTGGGTGACAGATGAGAGTTGGTGTCAGAGATTAGAGCATTGTGGCAGATGTTAGCTGGTGTCACAGATGAGAGCTGTGTGACAGATTAGAGCTGGAGTGACAGATGAGACCTGGGTGACAGATTAGAGCTGTGTGACAGAGGAGAGCTGGGTGACATATGTGTGCTTGTTGTCAGATGTGGGCTGTGTGACACATGAGAGCTGGGTGACCGATGAGAGTAAGTTGATAGATTTCACCTGTGTGACAGAAAGGACCTGGGTGTCAGATGAGAGCTGGGCTGATAGATGAGACCTGGGGGACAGAGGAGAATTGGTTGAAAGTTGTCCTCTGGGTGACAGATGAGAGCTTTGCTCACAGATGTGAGCTGGGTGACAAATGTGTGCTTGGTGACAGATCTGTGCTGGGTGACTGTAGAGAGCTGTGTGAGAGTTGAGAGTTGGGTGATAAATGTGCGCTTGGTGACAGATGAGTGCTTGTTGACAGATGAAATCTTGGTGACAGATGAGAGCTGGTGTGTGCTGGGTCACAGATGATTGCTGGGGTGACCGATGAGATCTGGGGTGACAGATGAGAGCTGTGTGACAGATGAGAGCGGCATGACAAATGAGAGCTGGGTGACAGATGACAGCTGGGTGACAGATGAGAGCTGGTGTGTGCTGGGTCACAGATGATTGCTGGGGTGACCGATGAGATCTGGGGTGAAAGATGAGAGCTGTGTGACAGATGAGAGCGGCATGACAAATGAGAGCTGGGTGACAGATGTATGCTGGGTGACAAATGATAGCTGAGATGACAGATGAGAGCAGGTTGATAGATGAGAGCTGGGTGACAGATGTGTGTTGGGTGACAAATGAGAGCTGAGATGACAGATGGGATCTGGTTGACAGATGAGAGCTTGGTGAGATTTATTAGCTGAGTGACAGATGAGACCTGGGTGACAGATGAGAGCTGGGGTGACAGATGAGACCTGGGTGACAGATGAGAGTTGGTTGATAGATGTCATCTGGGTGACAGATGGGAGCTGGGTGACAGATGAGAGCTGGGTTGATAGATGAGACCTGGGTGACAGACGAGAGCTGGGTGACAGATTAAAACTTGAGTGACAGATGAAAGATGGGGGACAGATGAGAGCTGAGTGACAGATATGAGCTGGATTGACAGATGAGAGATGGGGCACAGATGAGAGCAGGGTGACAGATGACAGCTGGGTGACAGATGAGAGCTGGAGTGACAGATGAGAGCAGAGGGCTGCGTGACATATTTGTGCTGGCCGACAAATGTGAGCTAGGTGACTGAAGTGAGCTGGGTGATAAATGTGGGCTAGGTGACAGATGAGTGCTTGGTGACAGATGAGAGCTGGGTGTCAGATGAGAGCTGTTGTGTGCTGGGTGACATATGAGAGCTTCAGGACAGATGAGTGCTGTGGTGACAGATATTATCTGGGGTGACAGATGAGAGCTGTGTGACAGATGAGAGCTGGATGACAAATGAGAGCTGGGTGACAGATGTGTGCTGGGTGACAAATGAGAGCTGAGATGACAGATGAGAGCAGGTTGACAGATGAGATCTTGGTGAGATTTGTTAGCTGGGTGACAGATGAGACCTGGGTGACAGATGAGAGCTGGGGTGACAGATGAGACCTGGGTGGCAGATGAGAGTTGGTTGATAGATGTCATCTGGGTAACAGATGGGAGCTGGGTGACCGATGAGAGCTGGCTTGATAGATGAAACCTGGGGGACAGAGGCGAATTGGTTGACAGTTGTCATCTGGGTGACAGATGAGAGCTGGGGTCACAGATGAGAGCTGGGATGAGAGATGTGTGCTGGTTTATAGATGAGAGCTGGGTGACAGATGTGTGCTTGGTGACAGATCTGTGCTGGGTGACTGTAGAGAGCTGAGTGACAGATGAGTGTTGAGGTGACAAATGAGACCTGGGTGAAGGAGGAGAGTGGTGTCACAGATGAGAGCTGGGTGACAGATGAAAGATGGGTGACAGGTGACAGCTTCCTGTCAGATGAGAGCTGGAGTGACAGTTGAGAGCTGGTTGACAGATATGAGCTGGGTTACAGATGAGAGCTGGTGTGACAAATGTGAACTGGGTGACAGAGGAGAGCTGTAGTGAGAGAGGAGAGCTGGAGTGAAGATGAGAGCTTTATGACAGATGACAGATGGTTGACAGATTAGAGCTTGAGTGACAGATGAGTGTTGGGGGACAGATGAGAGCTGGTTGACAGATGAAAGCCGAGAGCAGGGTGACATATTTGTGCTGGCTGAAAAATGTGAGGTAGGTAACTGAAGTGAGCTGTGTGAGAGTTGAGAGTTGGGTGATAAATGTTACCTGGGTGACAGATGAGAGCTGGGGTCACAGATGAGAGCTGGGATGAGAGATGTGTGCTGGTTTACAAATGAGAGCTGGTTGTCAGATGTGTGATTAGTGACAGATATGTGCTGGGTGACAGTAGAGAGCAGGGTGACAGATGAGAGCTGGGGAGACAGATGAGAGCTGGGTGACAGATGAGAGATGAGGTCACAGATGAGAGCTGTGTGACAGATGAGTGCTGGAGTGACAGAGGAGACCTGGGTTACAGATTAGATCTGGAGTGACAGAGGAGAGCTGGGAGACAAATGAGAGCTGGGTGAAAGATGAGAGCTGGGGTGACAAATGAGACCTGGGTGACAGAGGAGAGTTGGTGTCACAGATGTGAGCTGTGTGGCAGGTGTTAGCTGATGTCACAGATGAGAGATGTGTGACAGATGAGAGCTGGGTGACAGATGAGAGGTGGGGTGACAGATGAGAGGTGGGGTGACAAATGAGACCTGGGTGAAGGAGGAGAGTTGGTGTCATAGATGAGAGCTGTGTGACAGATGAGAGCTGGAGTGATAGATGAGAGCTGGGTGACAGATGAAATTTGGGTGTCAGATGAGAGCTGGGCTGACATATGAGAGCTGGGTGACAGATGAGATCTGGGGTGACAGATGAGATGGGTGACAGATGAGAGCAGGGGTGAAAGATGATAGCTGGTGACAGATATGAGCTGGGAGACAGATGAAATTTGGTGACAAATGAGACCTCGTTGACAGAGGAGAGTTGGTGTCAGAGATTAGAGCTGTGTGGTAGATGTTAGCTGGTGTCACAGATGAGAGCTGTGTGACAGATTAGAGCTGGAGTGACAGATGAGACCTGGGTGACAGATTAGAGCTGGGTGACAGATGAGAGCTGGGTGACAGATGTGTGCTTGTTGTCAGATGTATGCTGTGTGACAGAGGAGAGCTGGAGTGGCAGATGAGAGCTGGGGTGACAGATGAGACCTGGGTGACAGATGAGAGTTGGTTGATAGATGTCAACTGTGTGATAGATGGGAGTTGGGTGACAGATGAGAGCGGGGCTCCCAGATGGGAGCTGGGTGACAGATGAGATCTGGGGTGACAGATGAGATGTGTGACAGATGAGAGCAGGAGTGACAGATGAGAGCTGGGTGACAGATATGAGCTTGGTGACAAATGAGAGTTGGTGACAAATGAGACCTGGGTGACAGAGGAGAGTTGGTGTCAGAGATTAGAGCTGTGTGGCAGATGTTAGCTGGTGTCACAGATGAGAGCTGTGTGACAGATTAGAGCTGGAATGACAGATGAGACCTGGGTGACTGATTAGAGCTTGGTGACAGATGAGACATGGGTGACAGATGTGTGCTTTTGTCAGATGTGTGCTGTGTGACAGATGAGAGCTGGGTGACCGATGACAGCTGGGGTGACAGATGAGACCTGGGTGACAGATGAGAGCTGGTTGATAGATGTGAACTGGGTGACAGATGGGAGCTGCGTGACAGATTATAGCTGGTGTCACAGATGAGAGCGGGCGTGAGAGATGTGTGCTGGTTTACAGATGAGAGCTGGGTGACACATGTGTCCTTGGTGACAGATGTGTGCTGGGTGACTGTAGAGAGCTGGGTGACAGGTGAGTGCTGGTGTGAAAAATGAGACCTGGTTGAAGGAGGAGAGTTGGTGTCACAGATGAGAGCTGGGTGACAGATGAGACCTGGGTGACAGAGGAGATTTGGTGTCACAGATGAGAACTAGGTGGCAGTTGTTAGCTGGGTGACAGGTGACTGCTGCCTGTCAGATGAGAGCTGGAGTGCCAGATGAGTGCTGGGTGACAGATATGAGCTGTGTGACAGATGAGAGCTGGTTTGACAAATGTGACCTGGGTGACAGATGAGAGCTGGGTGACAGATGAGAGCTGGAGTGACAGATGAGAGCTGGGAGACTTAGAAGTGCTGGAATGACAGATGAGAGCTGGGTGACAGATGAGAGGTGGGGTGACAAATGAGACCTGGGTGACAGAGAAGAGCTGGTGTCACAGATGAGAGCTGTGTGACAGATGAGAGCTGGAGTGATAGATGAGAGCTGGGTGACATATGAGAGTTGGGTGTCAGATGAGAGCTGGGCTGACATATGAGAGCTGGGTGACAGATGAGATCTGGGGTGACAGATGAGATGGGTGACAGATGAGAGCAGGGGTGACAGATGATAGCTGGTGACAGATATGAGCTGGGTGACAGATGAAATTTGGTGACAAATGAGACCTCGTTGACAGAGTAGAGTTGGTGTCAGAGGTTAGAGCTGTGTGTCAGATGTTAGCTGGTGTCACAGATGAGAGCTGTGTGACAGATTAGAGCTGGAGTGACAGATGAGACCTGGGTGACAGATTAGAGCTGGGTGACAGAGGAGAGCTTGGTGACAGATGTGTGCTGGTGTGTGCTGGGTGACAGATGATTGCTGCGGTGACAGATGAAAGCTGGCTGACAGATGAGAGCTGGTGTGTTCTGGGTGACAGATGATTGCTGGGGTGACAGATGAGAGCTGAGTGAGAGAAGAGATCTGGGTGACAGGTGAGAGCTTGTTGACAGATGTGTCCTTGGTGACAGATGAGAGCTTCAAGACAGAAGAGTGCTGTGGTGACAGATGAGATCTGGCGTGACAGATTAGAGCTGCGTGACAGATGAGAGCTGGACTGACAGATGAGAGCTGGATGACAGATAAGTGCTGGAGTGACAGATGAGAGATGGGCGACTGATTATAGCTTGAGTGACAGATGAGATTTGGGGGACAGATGAGAGCTGAGTGACAAATATAATCTGGATTGACAGATGAGAGATGGGGCACAGATGAGAGCTAGTTGACAGATGAGAGCTGGGTGACAAATGATAGCTAAGCTGACAGATGAGAGCAGGTTGACAGAGGAAAGCTGGGTGAGATATGTTAGATGGGTGACAGATGAGAGTTGGGTAACAGATGTGTGCTTGGTGTCAGATGTGTGCTGTGTGACAGATGAGAGCTTGGTGACCGATGAGAGCTGGGTGACAGATTAGATCTGGAGTGACCGAGGAGAGCTGGGTGACAGAAGAGAGCTGGGTGAGTGATGAGAGCTGAGGTTACAAATGAGACCTCGGTGACAGAGGAGTGTTGATATCACAGATGTGAGCTGTGTGGCCGCTGTTAGCTGGTGTCACAGATGAGAGCTGTGTGACAGATTAGAGCTGGAGTGACAGAGGAGAGCTGGGTGACAGATTTGAGCTGAGTGACAGATGAGAGCTGGGTGACAGATGTGTGCTTGTTGTCAGATGTGTGCTGTGTGACAGAGGAGAGCTGGGTGACCTATGAGAGCTGGGGTGACAGATGAGACCTGGGTGACAGATGAGAGTTGGTCGATAGATGTAAACTGTGTGATAGATGGGAGCTGGGTGACAGATGAGAGCTGGGGTCACAGATGAGAGCTGGGATGAGAGATGTGTGCTGGTTTACAGATGAGAGCTGGGTGACAGATGTGTGCTTGGTGACAGATGTGTGCTGGGTGACAGATGAGTGTTGGGGTGACAAATGAGACCTGGTTGAAGGAGGAGAGTTGGTGTCACAGATGATATCTGTGTGACAGATGAGAGCTGGAGTGACAGATGAGAGCTGGGTGACAGATGACAGCTGGGTGACAGATGAGAGCTGGAGTGACAGATGAAAGCTGGGGGACAGATGAGAGCTGAGTGAGAGATAAGAGCTCTATTGACAGATGAGAGCTGGCGTGATAGATGAGAGCTGGGTGACAGATGAGAGCTGGAGTGACAGATGAGAGCTGAGAGCTGGGTGACATATTTGTGATGGCTGACAAATGTGAGCTATGTGACTGAAGTGAGCTGGGTGAGAGATGAGAGTTGTTTGATAAATGTGGGCTGGGTGACAGATGAGTGCTTGGTGACAGATGAGAGCTGGGTAACAGATGAGAGCTGGTGTGTGCTGGGTGACAGATGAGAGCTTCATGACAGATGAGTGCTGGGGTGACAGATGGTATCTCGGGGGACAAATGAGAGCTGTGTGATAGATGAGAGCAGGATGACAAATAAGAGCTGTGTGACAGATGTTTGCTGGGTGACAAATAAGAGCTGAGATGACAGATGAGAGCAGGTTGACAGATGAGAGCTTGGTGAGATTTGTTAGCTGGGTGACAGATGAGACCTGCGTGACAGATGAGAGCTGGGGTGACAGATGAGACCTGGGTGACAGATGAGAGTTGGTTGATAGATGTCATCTGGGTGACAGATGGGAGCTGGGTGACAGATGAGAGCTGGGTTGATAGATGAGACCTGGGGGACAGATGAGAATTGGTTGACAGTTGTCATCTGGGTGACAGATGGGAGCTGGGGTCACAGTTGAGAGCTGGGATGAGAGATATGTGCTGGTTTACAGAAGAGAGCTGGGTGACAGATATGTGCTTGGTGACAGATCTGTGCTGGGTGACTGTAGAGAGCTGAGTGACAGATGAGTGCTGGGGTGACAAAAGAGACCTGGGTGAAGGAGGATAGTTGGTCTCACTGATGAGAGCTGGGTGACAGATGAAAGATGGGTGACAGAACAGAGCTGGGTGACAGATGAGAGTAGGGTGACAGATGAGACCTGTGTGACAGAGGAGATTTGGCGTCATAGATGAGAGCTAGGTGGTAGATTTTAGCTGTGTGACAGGTGACATATGCCTGTCAGATGAGAGCTGGAGTGACAGATGAGAGCTATGTGACAGATATTAGCTGGGTGACAGATGAGAGCTGGTGTGACAAATGTGACCTGGGTGACAGATGAGAGTTTGGTGACAGATGAGAGCTGGAGTGACAGATGTGTGTTTTTTGTCAGATGTGTGCTGTGTGACAGATGAGAGCTGGGGTGACAGCTGAGACCTGGGTGACAGATGAGAGTTGGTTGATAGCTGTCATCTGGATGACAGATGGGAGCTGGGTGACAGATGAGAGCTGGGTTGATAGATGAGACCTGGGGGACAGATGAGAATTGGTTGACAGTTGTCATCTGGGTGACAGATGAGAGCTGGTGTCACAGATGAGAGCTGTGTGACAGATTAGAGCTGGAGTGACAGATGAGACCTGGGTGACAGATTAGAACTTGGTGACAGATGAGAGCTAGGTGACAGATGTATGCTTTTTGTCAGATGTGTGCTGTGTGACAAATGAGAGCTGGGTGACCGATGACAGCTGGGGTGACAGATGAGACCTGTGTGACAGATGAGAGCTGGTTGATAGATGTCAACTGGGTGACAGATGGGAGCTGCGTGACAGATTATAGCTGGTGTCACAGATGAGAGCTGGGGTGAGAGACGTGTGCTGGTTTACAGATGAGAGCTGGGTGACAGATGTGTGCTGGGTGACAAATGATAGCTGAGATGACAGATGAGAGCAGATTGACAGATGATAGCTGGCTGAGAAATGTTAGCTGGGTGACACATGATAGCTGGGTGACAGATGAGAGTTGGGTGACAGATGTGTGTTTGTTGTCAGATGTGTGCTGTGTGACAGATGAGAGCTGGGTTTTAGACGAGAGCTGGGGAGACAGATGAGACCTGGGTGACAGATGAGAGATGGTTGATAGATGTCTTCTGGGTGACAGATGTGAGCTGGGTGACAGATGAGAGCTGTGGACACAGATGAGAGCTGGAATGAGAGATGTGTGCTGGTTTACCGATGATAGCTGGGTGTCAGATATGTGATTGGTGAGAGATGTGTGCTGGGTGACAGTAGAGAGCCGGGTATCAGATGAGAGCTGGGGTGACAGATGATAGCTGGGGTCACAGATGAGAGCTGGGTGAGAGATGTGTGCTGGTTTACAGATGAGAGCTGGGTGACAGATGTGTGCTTGGTGACAGATGTGTGCTGGGTGACATATGAGTGCTTGGGTGACAAATGTGACTTGGGTGAAGGAGGAGAGTTGGTGTCACAGATGATAGCTGTGTGACAGATGAGAGCTGGAGTGACAGATGAGAGCTGGGAGACAGATGAGAGCTGAGTGACAGATATTAGCTGGATTGACAGATGAGAGATGGGGCACAGATGAGAGCTGGGTGACAGATGAGAGCTGGGTGACAGATGAGAGCTGGGTGACAGATGAGAGCTGAGAGCTGGGTGACATATTTGTGCTAGCTGACAAATGTGAGCTATGTGACTGAAGTGAGCTGGGTGTGAGAGAGAGTTGGGTGATAATTGTGGGCAGGGTGACAGATGAGTGCTTGGTGACAGATGAGAGCTGGGTGACAGATGAGAGCTGGTGTGTGCTGGGTGACAGATGAGAGCTTCTTGACAGATGAGTGCTGGGGTGACAGATGGTATCTGGAGTGAGAGATGAGAGCTGTGTGACAGATGAGAGCAGGATGACAAATGAGAGCTGGGTGACAGATGTGTGCTGGGTGAAAAATGAGAGCTGAGATGACAGATGAGAGCAGGTTGACAGATGAGAGCTTGGTGAGATTTGTTAGCCGGGTGACAGATGAGACCTGGGTGACAGATGAGAGCTGGGGTGACAGATGAGACCTGGGTGACAGATGAGAGTTGGTTGATAGATGTCATCTGGGTGACAGATGGGAGCTGGGTGACAGATGAGAGCTGGGTTGATAGATGAGACCTGGGGGACAGATGAGAATTGGTTGACAGTTGTCAGCTGGGTGACAGATGAGAGCTGGGGTCACAGATGAGAGCTGGGATGAGAGATGTGTGCTGGTTTAAAGATCAGAGCTGGGTGACAGTTGTGTGCTTGGTGACAGATCTGTGCTGGGTGACTGTAGAGAGCTGAGTGACAGATGAGTGCTGGGGTGACAAATGAGACCTGGGTTAAAGAGGAGAGTTGGTGTCACAGATGAGAGCTTGGTGACAGCTGAAAGATGGTTGACAGAACAGAGCTGGGTGACAGATGAGAGTAGGGTGACAGATTAGAGCTAGGGTGACAGATGAGACCTGGGTGAGAGAGGAGATTTGGGGTCACAGATGAGAGCTAGGTGTCAGATGTTAGCTGGGTGACAGGTGACAGCTTCCTGTCAGATGAGAGCTGGAGTGACAGATGAGAGCTATGTGACAGATATTATCTGGGTGACAGATGAGAGCTGGTGTGACAAATGTGACCTGGGTGACAGATGAGATTTCGGTGACAGATGAGAGCTGGAGTGACAGATGAGAGCTGAGAGACATAGTAGTGCTGGGGTGACAGTGAGAGATATGTGACAGATGAGAATTGGGTGACAGATGACAGGTGGGGTGACGAATGAGACGTGGGTGACAGAGGAGAGGTGGTGTCACAGATGAGAGCTATATGACAGATGAGATCTGGCGTAATAGATGAGAGCTGGTTGACAGATGAGAGTTAGGTGTCAGATGAGAGTGGGGCTCCCAGATGAGAGCTGGGTGACAGATGAGATCTGGGGTTACAGATGAGATGGGTGACAGATGAGGCATGAGTGACATATGAGAGCAGGGTGACAGATATGAGCTGGGTGACAAATGAGAGTTGGTGACAAATGAGACCTGGGTGACAGAGGAGAGTTGGTGTCAGAGATTAGAGCTGTGTGGCAGATGTTAGCTGCTGTCACAGATGAGAGCTGTGTGAAAGATTAAAGCTGGAGTGACAGATGAGACCTGGGTGACAGATTAGAGCTTGGTGACGGATGAGAGCTGGGTGACAGATGTATGCTTTTTGTCAGATGTGTGCTGTGTGACAGATGAGAGCTGGGTGACCGATGACACCTGGGGTGACAGATGAGACCTGTGTGACAGATGAGAGTTGGTTGATAGATGTCAACTGGGTGACAGATGGGAGCTGGTTGACAGATTAGAGCTGGTGTCACAGATGAGAGCGGGCGTGAGAGATGTGTGCTGGTTTACAGATGAGAGCTGGGTGACACATGTGTGCTTGGTGACAGATGTCTGCTGGGTGACTGTAGAGAGGTGGGTGACAGGTGAGTGCTGGGGTGACAAATGAGACCTGGTTGAAGGAGGAGAGTTGGTGTCACAGATGAGAGCTTGGTGAAAGATGAGACCTGGGTGACAGAGGAGAGTTGGTGTCAGTGATTAGAGCTGTGTGGCAGATTTTAGCTGGTGTCACAGATGAGAGCTGTGTGACAGATTAGATCTGGAGTGACAGAGGAGAGCTGAGTGACAGATTAGTGCTGGGTGACAGATGAGAGCTGGGTGACAGATGTGTGCTTGTTGTCAGATGTGTGCTGTGTGACAGATGAGAGCTGCGTGACCGATGAGAGCTGGGGTGACAGATGAGACGTGGGTGACAGATGAGAGGTTTGATAGATGTCATCTGGGTGACAGATGTGAGCTGAGTGACAGATGAGAGCTGGGCTCTCAGATGAGAGCTGGGTTGATAGATGAGACCTGGGGGACAGATGAGAATTGGTTGACAGTTTTCATCTGGGTGACAGATAAGAGCTGGGGTCACAGATGAGAGCTGGAATGAGAGATGTGTGCTGGTTTACAGATGAGAGCTGGGTGACACATGAGAGGTGGGGTGACAAATGACACCAGGGTGACAGAGGAGAGCTGGGTGACAGATTAGAGCTGGGTGACAAATGAGAGTTGGGTGACAGATGTGTGCTTGTTTTCAGATGTGTGCTGTGTGACAGATGAGAGCTGGGGTGAGAGATGAGACCTGAGTGACAGATGAGAGTTGGTTGATAGATGTCAACTGGGTGATAGATGGGAGCTGGGGTGACAGATTTGAGCTGGTGTCACAGATGAGAGCTGGGGAGAGATATGTGTGCTGGTTTACAGATGAGAGCTGGGTGACACATGTGTGCCTGGTGACAGATGTGTGCTGGGTGACTGTAGAGAGCTGAGTGACAGATGAGTGCTGGGGTGACAAATGAGACCTGGTTGAAGGAGTAAAGTTGGTGTCACAGATGAGAGCTGGGTGACTGATGAGACCTGGGTGACAGAGATTTGTTGTCACAGATGAAAGCTAGGTGGCAGATATTAGCTGGGTGACAGGTGACAGCTGCCTGTCAGATGAGAGCTGGAGTGACAGATGAGTGCTGGGTGACAGATATGAGCTGGGTGACAGATGAGAGCTGGTTTGACAAATGTGACCTGAGTGACAGATGAGCGCTGGGTGACAGATGAGAGCTCTAGTGACAGATGAGAGCTGTGAGACATAGTAGTGCTGGAGTGACAGATGAGAGTTGTATTACAGATGAGAGCTCGGTGACAGATGAGAGGTGGGGTGACAAATGAGACCTGGGTGACAGAGGAGAGCTGGTGTCACAGATGAGAGCTGTGTGACAGATGAGAGCTCGAGTGATAAATGAGAGCTGGGTGACACATGAGAGTTGGGAGTCAGATGAGAGCTTGGCTGACAGATGAGAGCTGGGTGACAGATGAGATCTGGGTGACAGATGAGATGGGTGACAGATGAGAGCAGGAGTGACACATGATAGCTGGTGACATATATGAGCAGGGTGACAGATGAAATTTGGTGACAAATGAGACATGGTTGATAGAGCAGAGTTGGTGTCAGTGATTAGAGCTGTGTGTCAGATGTTAGCTGGTGTCACAGATGAGAGCTGTGTGACAGATTAGAGCTGGAGTGACAGATGAGACCTGGGTGACAGATTAGAGCTGGGTGACAGAGGAGAGCTTGGTGACAGATGTGTGCTGGTGTGTGCTGGGTGATAGATGATTGCTGCGGTGACAGATGAAAGCTGGCTGACAGATGAGAGCTGGTGTGTGCTGGGTGACAGATGATTGCTGGGGTGACAGATGAGAGCTGGGTGAGAGAAGAGATCTGGGTGACAGGTGAGAGCTTGTTGACAGATGTGTCCTTGGTGACAGATGAGAGCTTCAAGACAGAAGAGTGCTTTGGTGACAGGTGAGATCTGGCGTGACAGATGAGAGTTGGGTGACAGATGAGACCTGGGTGACAAATGAGGATTGGTTGATAGATGTCATCTGGGTGACAGATGGGACCTGGGTGACAGATGAGAGCTGGGCTCTCAGATGAGAGCTGGGCTGATAGATGAGACCCGGGGGACAGATGAGAATTGGTTGACAGTTGTCATCTGGGTGACAGATGAGACCTGGGTGACAGATGAGAGCTGGGGTGAGAAATGTGTGCTGGTTTACAGATGATTGCTGGGTGACATATGTGTGCTCTTGACAGATCTGTGCTGGGTTACTGTAGAGAGCGGGGTAATAGATGAGTGCTGGGGTGACAAATGAGACCTGGGTGAATGAGGAGAGTTGGTTGATAGATGTCATCTGGGTGACAGATGGGAGCTGGGTGACAGATGAGAGATGGGTGACATATGAGAGATGGCGGACAGATGAGAGATGTGTGACAGATGAGAGATGGGGTCATAGATGAGAGCTTGGGTGAGAGATGTGTGCTGGTCTACAGATCAGAGCTGGGTGACAGATGTGTGCTTGGCGACAGAAGTGTGCTAGGTGACTTTACAGAGCTGGGTGACAGTTGAGTGCTGGGGTGACAAATGAGACCTGGGTGAAGGAGTAGAGTTGGTGTCACAGATGAGAGATGGAGTGACAGATGAGAGCTGGAGTGACAGATGAGAGCTGGTTGACAGATATGAGCTGGGTGAGAGATGAGAGCTGGGGTGACAAATGAGACCTGGGTGACAGAGGAGAGCTAGTGTCACAAATGAGAGTTGTGTGACAGATGAGAGCTGGAGCGACAGATGAGAGCTGGGTGTCATATTAAAGTTGGGGTGACAGATGAGAGATTGGGGACAGATGAGAGCTGGGTGACAGATGAGAGCTGGGTTGATAGATGAGACCTGGGGGACAGATGAGTGTGGGTTGACAGTTGTAATCTGGGTGACAGATGAGAACTGGGGTCACAGATGAGAGCTGGGATGAGAGAAGTGTGCTGGTTTACAGATGAGAGCTGGGTGACAGATGTGTGCTTGGTGACAGATGTGTGCTGGGTGACAGTAGAGAGCTGGGTGACAGATGAGAGCTGGGGTTACAGATTAGAGCTGGGTGACAGATATGAGCTGGGTGACAGATGAGACCTTGGGTGACTATGAGATCTGGGTGACAGAGGAGAGTTGGTGTCAGAGATTAGAGCTGTGTGGCAGATGTTAGCTGGTGTCACATATGTGAGCTGTGAGTCAGATGAGAGCTGGAGTGACAGATGAGAGCTGGGTGACAGATATGAGCTGGGTAACAGATGAGAGCTGTGTTGACAAATGTGACCTGGGTGACAGAGGAGTGCTGGTGTCACAGATGAAAGCTGTGTGACAGATGAGTGCTGGAGTGACAGATGGGAGCTGGGTGACAGATTAGAGCTGGAGTGACAGATGAGATCTGGGGTGACAGATGAGATGGGTGACTGATGAGAGCTTGAGTGACAGATGAGAGCTGGATGACTGATATGAGCTGGGTGACAGATGAGAGTTGGTGACAAATGAGACTTGGGTGACAGAGGAGTGTTGGTGTCAGAGATTAGAGCTGTGTGGCAGATGTTAGCTGGTGTCACAGCTGAGAGCTGTGTGACAGATTAGAGCTGGAGTGACAGATGAGACCTCGGTAACAGATTAATGCTGCCTGACAGAAGAGAGCTGGGTGACATATGTGTGCTTGTTGTCAGATGTGGTCTGTGTGACAGATGAGATCTGGGTAACCGTTGAGAGCTGGGGTGACAGATGAGATCTGGGTGACAGATGATAGTTGGTTGATAGATGTGATCTGGGTGACAGATGGGAGCTGAGTGACCGATGAGAGCTGGGGTGACAGATGAGACTTGGGTGACAGATGATAATTGTTTGATAGATGTCATCTGGTTGACAGATGGGAGCTGGGTGACAGATGAGAGCTGGGGTCACAGATGAGAGCTTGGGTGAGAGATGTGTGCTGGTTTACAGATCAGAGCTGGGTGACAGAGGTGTGCTTGGCGACAGAAGTTTGCTGGGTGACTTTAGAGAGCTGGGTGACAGATGAGTGCTGGGGTGACAAATGAGACCTGGGTCAAGGAGTAGAGTTGGTGTCACAGATGAGAGCAGGGTGACAGATGAGACCTTGAGTGACAGATGAGAACTGGTTGACAGATATGAGCTGGGTGACAGATGAGAGCTGGTGTGACAAATGAGACCTGGGTGACAGAGGAGAGCTTGTGTCACAAATGAGAGCTGTGTGACAGATGAGAGCTGGAGCGACAGACGAGAGCTGGGTGATATATTAAAGCTAGGGTGACAGATGAGAGATGGGGGACAGCTGAGAGATATGTGACAGATGAGAGATGGGGTTACAGATGAGTGTTGCGTGACGTGTGTGACCTGGGTTTTCAGATGAGAGCAGGCGTGACAGATGAGAGCTGGGTGACAAATGAGAGCTGGGTTGATAGATGAGATCTGGGGGACAGATGAGAGTTGGTTGACAGTTGTCATCTGGGTGACAGATGAGAGCTGGTGTCACAGATGAGAGCTGGCATGAGAGATGTGTGCTGGATAACAGATGAGAGCTGGGTGACAGATGTGTGCTGGGTGACTGATGTGTGCTGGGTGACAGTAGAGAGCTGGGTGACAGAGGAGAGTTGATGTCAGAGATTAGAGCTTTGTGGCAGATGTTAGCTTGTGTCACATATGTGAGCTGTGAGTCAGATTAGAGCTGGAGTGACAGATGATAGCTGGGTGACTGATATGAGCTGGGTGACAGATGAGAGCTGGGTTGAGAAATGTGACCTGGGTGACAGAGGAGTGCTGGTGTCACAGATGAGAGCTGTGTGACAGATGAGTGCTGGAGTGACAGATGAGAGCTGGGTGACAGATTAGAACTTGAGTGACAGATGAAAGATGGGGGACAGATGAGAGATGTGTGACAGATATGAGCTGGATTGACAGATGAGATAATGGGGACAGATGAGAGCTTGGTGACAGATGAGATCTGGGTGACAGATGAGAGCTCGAGTGACAGATGAGAGCTGAGAGCTTGGTGACATATTTGTGCTGGTTGACAAATGTGAGCTAGGTGACTGAATTGAGCTGTGTGGGTGAGAGATGAGAGTTGTGTGATAAATGTGGGCTGGGTGACAGATGAGTGCTTGGTGACAGATGAGAGCTGGGTGACAAATGTTAGCTGGTGTGTGCCTGTTGACAGATGATTGCTGGGGTGACAGAAGAGAGATGGGTGACAGAAGAGATCTGGGTAACAGGTGAGAGCTTGTTGACAGATGTGTCCTGGGTGACAGCTAAGAGCTTCATGACAGATGAGTCCTGGGGTGACAGAAGGGAGCTGGAGCTACAGATGAGAGTTGGGGGACAGAAGAGAACTGAGTGACAGATATGAGGTGGATTGACAGATGAGATTTTTTGACAGATGAGAGCTGAGTGACACATATGAGCTGGATTGACAGATGAGAGATGGGGCACAGATGAGAGCTGGGTGACAGATGAGAGCTGGGTGACAGATGAGAGCTGGAGTGACAGATGAGACCCGAGAGCTGGGTGACATATTTTTGCTGGCTGACAAATGTCAGTGACTGAAGTGATCTGGGTGAGAGATGAGAGTTGGGTGATAAATGTGGGCTGGGTGACAGATGAGTGCTTGGTGACAGATGAGAGCTGGGTGACAGATTAGAGCTGGTGTGTGCCTGTTGACAGATGATTGCTGGGGTGACAGATGAGAGCTGGGTGACAGAAGAGATCTGGGTGACATGTGAGAGCAGATAAAAGCTCAGTTTAGGCAGATCAGTTCAGAACAAGTACAGCTACAGTTATTCCCCCAGGGTGCAGAGGCACACACAGAAGAACAGACAGAGTGAGAGACAGAGACTTTGGCTCTGTGTAGCAGGCAAACACAGGGTTTAGAGACATATAAATAGAGAACCAGACAGTGAGAGACACAGATACACAGAGACAGAGGCAGAGATAGAGAGTGATACAAGAGAGTTAGATAATGAAATGAGAGACAGACACACATACAGTCAAACGCTTGATCTAGGCTAGTATATGTGCATATCACGTCCAGAGACAGGCTCCCAACATATTCACGGAGGATGCTATCTCAGCCTAATGAACTCTGTCCTTCAGATGACATCACATCGTGCACCCAAGTATCTACAGTCCAATGATCTTTCCATCTCATCTAAGAAATGGAATTTGAACCATCCTGGAAGAAGCTAACCATGGAATACACACCTTTTTTACAGTAATGTGATTCCTTTCATTTTGTAAGTTCATTGATGTATTTCTAAGGGTATTTGACATTCCTCCACACAAAGGTATTGAATGGTTTTTCCATGGTAACTATAACTACTAGATTCCCTTAAACATAAGATGTAATTCCAATGGAGGTAGCTGAAGGAGGCACACTTCCCAGCATCTCAGAAGACAGATTCAGGCGTCCTCATTGACAATGGTGGAACAAAAATGCCTTAACAATAGAGATGACACAGGGGTCTGAACAGCAGAGGAAAGAAACTTCCAGAGGAATAATTCTGAAACCCACATGTGATTCAGCGAATGTGGTGGTGGACGTCATCCTTGGGAAACACAGCACCCTGATGGGCTGTTTCACCGTTTGGTCAGTCCCAGAGAAATATCTCTGTGATATCCAACTCT
The DNA here is from genome assembly GCF_003668045.3 of Cricetulus griseus. Classification (NCBI taxonomy): domain Eukaryota; kingdom Metazoa; phylum Chordata; class Mammalia; order Rodentia; family Cricetidae; genus Cricetulus; species Cricetulus griseus. The sequence continues at coordinate 3,218,665 of NW_023276919.1, forward strand.
ACCAAGCCTGGGTATGGAGAGAGTTCACAGCGAGAAAGAGCCTCCATGGCTTTCACAGCTCCAGAGATGGTCATTTGTTTATGTGGAACAGGAAGCTCACTATTGAGACAGAACCCTGAGCAATGGAACACGAATCTATAATGTCCATGACCTTTATATTTTCTGACATGTTTGGAGAGGGTGAGTCGGGGAGACAGAAGAAGAGATGAAGAGTGTCAGAGGAAGATACCAGAGAGCAGAGAGGAATTGAAAGGTGACAGAGAAAAAGACATCAGGAGTGGCTAGGGATCTGTCTTTTAAAGGGGTCTTATAACCCTGCCTGTCGACTTAGTACCCATGGAAGCCTAGAATGAGCAGAGTACTGGCTGAGTGATTGCACCATTCCAGTTTACATTGGCAGTTAGCTAGATGCCAGGACCTTTCATTCCCAACTTCACTGATTATGGAAATTTGAGGTCTTAGATTTGCAACTTAGGGAATAAGGATGTCAAGTTCTCCAGACTGCTTCTTTTTGATGAAATGGCATTGACCACCCTTGGTGGGATGAGAATAGTTGGGTACTACCACACCCTGGATTACCTCGTTGTTCCACGTATTTCCAAATTGTGTGACACTAACTGGGGCATCCTAAGCCTCGGCAGCTGTCAGCAGTGTAAGAGATGTAGTTAAGTTTCCAAAAAAAGTTTTCAGAAATTCTGATGTCAGAGGGGAGTATGGTTAGATGAGGGGGAGTTTCCTAAGGGAAAGTTCTCAGAGGAGGAGGAACGCAATCTGGAAACTCTGAGAAGCTGAACCCTATTTATGTGGAGTGAATATTTGGAAATTTGTTGCATGGGTGACATTCAGCTCCTTGGAACTTACATGAAAACATTGGGTTTGACAAAAACAAAAAATGGAGACACATCAGCTGCCTTTTTTTTTTGACTGAAGCAACTGGGCTGAAAGCATTCACATTTTAGATAGAGAAGGGTATCTTTAAGAAAATAAAAAAGCTCTTTAGTTTTACCATTTTAGAGTGGTTTAGCAATCTCTTCTGTACGGTGAGAGAGAGGTAGACAGACACACAGCGATTAAGATACAGGCATCCAGAAAGACAAAAGGTTCAGTTTTGTGGGAGAACATTCTTGAGGAAGTCCTGAGCTGCTGATATTCACCCAAGTTGGAGAGGCAAAGAGAGAAGGCCAGAGAGTGACAGAGAGCGCGAAGGACAGATAGAGAGAGGGAGACAGAGAGACATGCCAAGTTTAGCAGACATGTCCAATGCAAAGCAGGTACAGTTGTAGAAACCCACCAGTTGAATAGACATATACAGAGACACAGAGACAATGAGAGACAGAGATACACAGAGACAGAGACAATGAGTGATATAGAGGTAGGGACTGAAAAGTCAAACAAGCAGACAGACAAACACACAGACATACCAAAGCTTAGTGTAGGCTGAGATAAGTGAATACCAGGTCCAGTGCTAGTTCCAAACAAACTCATGGATGATTCTATCTCTGCCTAATGAACTCTGTCCTACTGCTGACATCATTTTGTGCAACCAAATACCTGCAGTCTAATGTTCCTTCAATCTAATGTAAGAAATAGAATTTTAACCTTCCTGGAAGAAGCTAATGATGGAAAAATTACCTTTTGTTACAGTAGTATGGAATGGGAAGTGTATCTTTCAGACAATAAAAAGGGCCTTAATTTTGTGATTGTAGAGAGTTTTAGCATGTTCTTCAGAACTCAGAGACCTTGAGAATAGTGATGTACTACCACATCCTAGAGTACCTGGTTGCTCCATAAATTTCCAGAATTTGTGGCACTGTCTTGGGGTGTCACCAGCGTAGGAGATGAGGTTAAGTTTAGAAAACAAAATATATCTTATGTCCTGGAGACAGGGTTGCATGGTCAGATGAGGGTGGGTTTTCCCAGGGAAGAAGCAGATGATGAAGAGAGGAATCTGGGAACATTGAGAGGGTGAATACTATTTATCTGGAGTGAATCTTTGGACCTTTTTGCATGGGTCCCATTTAGCTCACTGGATCTTATATGAAAACTTTGGGTTTTCCAAAAACATAATTTGGAGACACATCAGCTGCCTTTTTGATACAAGAAACATGACTGAAAGCATTCACATGTTTGAAAAAGGAGGGCGTCTACAGAACAATAAAAAGCACCTTAATTTTGCAATTTTAGTGTTGTTTACCATCCTCTTAAATATTCTGACAGAGACAGAAACACACACAAGGGAGACACATGCAAACTGAAAGACATAAGGAACAGATTTGGTAGAGAACAGTCCTGAGCAAGTCCAGAGCTGCTGCTATTCATCCAGGTTGCAGAGCCAAACACAAAAGGACAGAGAGAGGGTGAGAGATTGGGAGAGAGAGAGAGAGAGAGAGAGAGAGAGACAGAGACAGAGACAGAGACAGAGACAGAGAGACAAAGACATAGACAGAATAAGAGAGTCTAAGTGGGTCGGGATCTGTCTTTTAACAGTGTCCTTATATCTGTTTGCAGACTTGGTAACCATGGAAGGCTGCATTGACAGAGGACTGCTTGAGTGAGTGCATCAAGCCAGGTGCTATGGAGAGGCCTAAGGTGATGCCTTCACCTTTCATTCCTACTTTCCCTGAATACTGATTGTTATGATTTTAGAAATGGCAATTTAGGGAATATGGATATCGAGTTCTCAAGATTGCAACCTGCTGAAGTAGGTCATTGACCATCATTGGGGACCTGAGAATGTTGTGGTACTACCCCATCCTGGAATAACTGTTTGTTCCCTTTTTGGACAGGCCAGGTAACACTCACTCGTGTCTCCTAGACCTCAATAGGTTGTAGCAGTGTAGGAGATGCAGTTAAGTTTAGAAACAAGAGTGTTTCTGATGTCCAGGTATCAGAACGGTGATAAGACAGATGATGGAGTGATTGGCAAAAGAGAGATCCCAGATGATGAAGAAAAGAATCCGGGATCATACACAGGCTGAATACTATTTTTCTGAAATACATCTTTGGAGCTGTTTGCATAGGTCCCATTCAGCTGTCTGGAACTTACAGGGATACTTTGGGTTCTCAAAAACATAATTAGGAGACACATCTGCTTCTTCTTCATGATAGAAGCAACTTGGGTGAAAGCATTTTCATTTTGGAATGGGAAGGGTTTATTTTGGACAAAAAAATCACCTTAATTTTGCCATTTTAGAAAGTATTAGCATGCTCTTCAGTACTGGGACAGAGAGACAGACACACACAAACACACACAGACACACACGGAGAGAGAGAGACAGAGAGAGAGAGAGAGAGAGAGACAGAGAGAGAGAGAGAGAGAGAGGAACACATGCAAACCGACAGATAATAGCTCAGTTTAGTTGGAGCCCATTCCAGAACAAGTACAGCTTCAGGGATTCACCCAGGTTGCAGCGGAAAAAAAGTGGACTATACAGAGACAGAGAGTCAGAGACTTTGGATTAGTGTAGGAGGCAAACACATTGCAAAGCAGTTAGAATTATAGACACCCAATCAGGGTGTAGAGACATACACAGAGAGACACAGACAGTGAGAGCCAGAGATACACAGAGACAGAGGCATAGACAGTGTGTGCTAGAGAGATAGTTAGAGATTGAAATGACAGAGAGACACACAGACAGTCCTAGGCTTAAGGTAGGCTTGGATAAGTGCATTATATATCCAGAGGCTGGCTACCAGCATACTCCTGGAGGAAGCTATCTCTGCCTAATGAATTCAATCCTGCTTCTGACATCATCTCTTGCACCCAAGTAGATGCAGTCACATGATCTTTCAATATAATCTAAGAAATGGAATATAAAACTACCTGAAAGAAGCTAACCATGGAAACTCACATTTTTTACAGTAATGTGATTCCGTTCATTCTCTTAGTCCCCGATGTACTTCTTAGGTTATTTGATGTTGCTCTACAAAATGGCATTAAACAGTTTTTCCACGGTAACAGTAGCAGCGAGTTTCCCTTAAACATAAGATGTACTTCCAATGGGGGTGGCTGAAGGAGGCTAGGTACCCAACATCTCAGAAGATGGAGTCAGCTTTAACTCATCGACCATTGTTGAACAAAAAATGCCCGAACCATTTAGATGACACAGGGGTCTGAACAGTGGAGGGAAGAAACTTCCAAAGTCAAAAGTCTGAACCCCACAGTTGATTCAGCCAATGTGGTGGTGGACATCTTCCTTGGGAAACACAATGTCCTCATGGGTTATGGCAGCATTTAGTCAGCTCCAGAAAAAGATCTCTGGGATGTCCCGTTCAGTGGAGCCTGGGTATGGAGAGAATTCACAGAGAAAGTGCCTCCGTGGATTTCTCAGCTCAGGAGTTGGTCATTTGTTTATGTGGAAGCGGAAAGCTCGGTATGGAGATGGAACCCTGAGCAATGGAACACGAATATTAGAATGTCCATCAACTTTAGATTTTCTGACATGGTTGGAGAGGGTGGGTAGGGATGTGTCTTTTAAAGGTCCTATAACCCTGCGTGCAGACTTATTATCCATGGAATCCTGGAGTGAACAGTGTACTTGCTGAGTGAGTGCAACTTTCCAGGTGAAATGGGCAGGTACAGATGACAGGACCTTCATTCCCACCTTCATTTATTATGGAAATTTGATGTCTTAGACTTGGCAATATTATAAATAACGATGTCGAGTTCTCAAGACTGCTTCTTTTTGATGAAAGGACATTGACCAACTTTGGGTCCCTGTGAATAGTGGGGTACTACCACATCCTGGAGTACCTGTTTGGTTCATGGATATCCAGAATGTGTGGCACTGTCTTGTGCATCCTAAGCCTCAGCAGATATTGGCAGAATAGGAGATGAGGTTAAGTTTAGAAGACAAATTTTTTCTTAAGTCCTGGTGACAGAGTTTTACATGGTCAGATAATGAGGGTTTACCAGGGAAAGGTTCCAGATGTTTAGGAGAAGAATCTGGGAACATTGAGAGGCTGAATACTAATTATCTGGAGCAAATCTTTGGACCTTTCAGCCTGGGTCAAATTCAGCTCACTGGAACTTAAAGGAAAACTTTGGGTTTGCCAAAATCATAAATTGGATACATATCAGCTGTCTTTTTTGATAAAACAACTTGATTGAAAGCATTCACATGTTTAAAAAAGGAGGGTATCTACAGGACAATAAAAAAGCACCTTAATTTTGCCATTTTAGAGTGTTTTAGCATGCTCTTCAATACTCTGACAGAGATGGAAACACACACAGCAAGGGAGACCCATGCAAACAGACAGACCAAAGGATCTGATTTGTTAGAGAAAAGTCCTGAACAAGTCCAGAGCTGCTGGTATTCATTCAGGTTGTCGAGGCAAAGACAGAATGCCTGAGAGAGGGTGAGAAACAGGGAGAGAGAGAGAGAGAGAGAGAGAGAGAGAGAGAGAGAGAGAGAGAGAGAGAAAATGAGAGAGCTTAAGTGGCTCAGGATCTGTCTTTTAACAGGGTCCTTTAAATCTGCTTGCAGACGTAGTAAACATTGAAGCCTGCATTGACAGAGGGCAGACATAGTAAACATGAAAGCCTGCATTGACAGAGGCCTGCCTGAATGAGTGCATCAAAACAGGTGCATTGGACAGGCCGGATTGATGCCTGCACCTTTCAATCCTAATTTCCCTGAATACTGATTGTTGTGGTTTTAGAACTAGCAATTTCGGGAATAAGAATACAGAGTTCTCAAGATAGCATGCTGCTTAAGCAGGGCATTGACCATCATTGGGGACCTGAAAATGCTATCGTACTACCACATCCTGGAATATCCTTTTGTTCTCTTTTGGGACAGGCCAGGTAGCACTCACTCGGGTCTCCTAGACCTCAACAGATGTCAGCAGTGTAGGAGATGGAGTTAAGTTTAGAAGACAAAATATTTTTTAAGTCCAGGTGACAGAAGGTTTTATGGTCAAATGATGGAGGGTTTTCTCAGGGAAGGTTACCAGAGGAGGAGGAGAGGAATCTGGGATCACTGTGGGAATGGATACTATTTATCTGGAATGAATCTTTGGACCTTTATGCATGGGTCCCATTTAGCTCATTGGAACTTACAGGAAAACATTGGGTGTGCCAAAAACATAAATTGGAGACACATCACCTGCCTTCTCTTGATACAAGCAACTTGGCTGAAATTATTCACGTGTTTGATAAAGAAGGGCATCTACAGGACAATAAAAGGCACTTTAATTTTGCAATTTTAGAGTGGTTTAGCATACTCATACTCTAACAGAGAGAGAGAAAAACACACAGCAAGGGAGACACATACAGGCAGTGATACAAAACTATCAGATTTGGTAGATAACAGTCGTGAGCAAGTCCAGAATTGCTGGAATTAATCCAGGTTGCAAGGAAAAGACAGAAGTCCAGAGCGAGAGTGAGAGATTGGGAGTGAGCGAGAGCAAGAGAGAGAGACAGAGAGACAGAGAGGGGGCCTCAGTTAGTGGGCAGTTCCAGTGCAATTCAGGTAGAATTATAGCGGGCAGCCCTCCAGGGTGAAGGGACATACACAGAGAGACAGTGACAGTGAGTGATAGAGAATTAGAGTTGAAAATTCAGACATAAAGACAGAGAGACACACACACAAACCAAGGCTAATTGTAGGTTGAGATCTGTAAATACCAGGTCCATGGGTGGGTCCGCTCATAGTCAAGGAGTATGCTGTCTCTGCCTCATGAACTCTGCTTTGCTTCTGACATGATTGGATGCCCCCAAGTACCTGCAGTCCAATGATCCTTCAATCTAAACTAAGATATTGAATTTAAACCTTCCTGGGAGAAACTACCATGCAAAACTCAAATTTCTTTCAGTACGGTATGTCTTTTCATGTTCTTTCATGTGCATTACTGCACAACCTGGGGAATATGACTTTCCTCCTTAAAAGCATTTGAACAGTTTTTCCAAGGTAACAGTAACTGAAAAGATGCCTCAATCCTAAAATGTATTTCCCATGGGCTATGCCAAAGAAGGCTTGGTACTCCCAATCTCAGCTTGAACTCATGGGCAAAGGCAGAATGGGTTCTTTTAAAGCAGTCTGCACCAAACTCAATCAGGGGCACAGATCACTGGTGTCAGAATACTCTCCACAGTGATGATGAATGGAACCGAAAACACCCCTGGCCTACCTGGGCAGATGGGCCTCAGAACTGCAACTGGGCCTCAGCATGTCTGAGCCCGTTGCCGAACTCAGATACGGCACACACTGGTGTCAGATTGCTCTATGCAGTGTCGACTAATGGAACCTGAAACAGTCCCAAGCATACCTGGCCAGAAGATGGACAAAAAACTGCCACTCGGCCTTGGTGTGTCAGAGCACACCGCCGAACTCAGATCAGGCTCACATATCAGTGGTGTCAGAAGACTCTACACAGTGACCACCAAAGGTACCAGAAAGAGCCCCAGGAATACCTTGGCCAACAGATGGAAGCAGAACTGCCACTGGTCCTCGGCATGTCGGATCCTGCCGTTGAATTCTTATCCTGGGCCAGCGGATGGACACAGCACTGCCACTGGGTCTCTGTGTGTCTGAGCCCGTCTCGGAACTCAGATCCTGGGTGGGCATATGGATGCAGAACTGCCACTGGGCCTTGCGTGTCGGAGCCCGTTGCCGAACTCGGATCCCCCACTGGTGTCAGTTGACATTAAGCAGTGATGATGAATGGAACTGGAATCAGCCCCTAGACTACGTGGGCCAGCTGATAGACATTGAACTGCCACTGGGGCTTGGCATGACAGAGCCCTCCTGTGAATTCGGATCTTTGCCCGGCAGATAGATGAAGAATTGCTACTGTGCTTACGAACTCAGATCCAGCCCACAGATCACTGGTGTAAGATGACTGTAAGCCCTGAAGACGAGTGGAACCTGAAGTAGCTCCTGGCCTATCTGGGCAGCCAGATGAGGCAGAACTGCCACTGTGCCTTGGTGTGTTTGATCCAGCCGCTGAACTGGGATCCTGGGCAGGTACATGGACGCAGAACTGACACTGGGCCTCGGCATGTCAGAGGAAAACAAACCAAGAGACACCATCATATACGGAGCCAGTATAGGTTTGAGCAGAAATCAGCCACAAGGAACATGTATGGAACTCTACAAGGACGGCTCCAACTAACCATCCAAGCAACAAGAGATAGGCTACCTTAAATGCCACTACCTGATACTGAGATTGATCGTTAACTTATATGCCACCATAGCAACATCATTCAGCAGCTGATGGAAGTAGAAACAGACAACCACGGTTAAATACTGAAGTGAAATTGAATACAGTTACAGAGAAGGAAGAGAAATGAGTACAGTGGTCAAAACCAGACTGGTGAAACCCACAGAAACAGTTGAACTCAACAAGGGGGAGCACTTGGCCCCCAGACTTATCACTGGGAAACAAGCATGGAACTGATCAAGACCCTATGAATATGGGTTTCAGTGAGAAGGCCTCTGAAATCCCAGGGGCCTCTTGTACTAGATGAGTACTTATCCATAGCATAGGAATGGATTTGGGGAGCCCATTCCACACAGGGGTATACTCCCTCAGTCTAGACTGGGGTGGTGCCTAGGCTTCATCCTACAGGATATGACAGACTAAGAATAGCCCCATGGAAAATTCACTCTCACCTGGGAGAAGAAATGTTAAGGAAATATAGGGTATTTTGAGGTGCAGGGGAGCAGGGGAGGAAGTGGGATTAACAGGTAAAACAAACTTCTTTTTAATTTAAAAAAATGGAGGAAAAATCTATAAAGTACCACAGCTAATGTACCAAAATGTATGAGTGAAACACCAGGAAGACTTAAGCCATCAAAAAATGTACAATAAACATAGGGTTGCCTCCATTTTGGGAAATGCAGCATATGGCATATATCTAAGTGGTCATCAACCAGTTTGAATAGCATAATTATGCTTTTACTCACATGTGTACTGCATTGTTTACATAGTAGACTACTGTGGTGAAGCAAAAGTTAAAATATTTGCAGCCAGAGAGAGACTTTGCCTTCTGCCTGAGTACAGGAGGATATATTGTGAGGTCATGACTGGGTGTGGCTGGTTTAGAATTTGAAGATGTAATAGATTGTGACAGACACATCCTAAGTGTTTCATGGCAAATTTGACAGAAATATCTCTGCCCATATCATGGGCCAAAGAAAAACGGAGCAACTCAGATGGAGTTTTGCCTTTGGGAACAGACACACGTTATTTACATCTCTACTGGCAAAGCCCAAGCATATTCCACATGTGAGGTAGGTGCTCTGGAAAATCCCTCAAATTCAGAGGGATCTCGGGAAGCATTTTCCTGTGGTTCTTCTTGTTTTGAGCCTTTGAATTTCACTAAAGGACCTGTAACGCTACCCATCCCAGCAGATTGGACATAGAAACATATGCCCTATCCTGATGAAGATATCACACACTCTCTCTCTTACAAAGTGGGGCCCAGGGGTGTGTGCTCTAGGAGAAGCAGATTAAAACAGGAAAGCACTCCACAAGGAAGCCTCAATAGATCAAAACCAGGACACACTGACCAAGAGTTGCAAATTATGATCCACAAACTCTAAGCTCTGTCTTAAGAGATCAGGGAGTCCTATGAGCAAGAAATTATGACGAATGGGACACTGATATTTAATGGCAACATCTGAGTTTCCAGAAACTACTAAATTCTCAGAAGAAGTCCGTGTAGCTTCCAGATCTAATGGAAAGGCCTTAGCATCATCCACAAGGGAAGGAGGAGTTCTGGATTATTCCACCCCTGCAGCTGTGGCTGAGTGTCCCGCGCTACCGTCTCGCCAGCAAAAATTATGCAGGGACACAATCAGGATCCTTCTGCAGTAAAGCTTTAATGCGTCTTGAGAGAGAGAGCATCAGCTTACAGAGCGGAGACTCCGAACACCCAAAAACCCTCCCTTATATAGGCTGGCAACCGCCACCTCAGACTGTTACTCTCTGACTGGCTGAAGCTCGTCGGACCATATGACATCAGCTGATCGGACCATATGACGTCACAGGAGGGGCGGAGACCAAGGGATGGAACGTTACAAAGTTACCTAGTGCACATGTGCACCAGCTTGTAATGGCTCCTAACATATCCCCCTTTTTTATTAATTAATGATAAGGCTTCATATTTTTATAAGCAAGTAGGTCACCCATACCTTGAGGGATAGAGGCAGAGGGTGTACCTCCCAAATCATGCAATAAGACTGTACGAGAGTTACCACTAGGTTGTTAGCTTGACCTGAAGCGCTCTCGACCTGTCCTTTGCCGTTTTTCTGGGAAAGGGAAACTGGGGCAGGCAACCCTTATGCAGGACAACATGCCTCCCAGAGAAGCCTGCATATTAGGCAACTCTCTGTGCGATGCTTTGCTCGACATCCCTCATGGGCTGCTCAAGCCAGACACTCTACCCTGTGCAATGAGCCTAGGCTCCGGGTGTGCAAGAGCTGTCTGACCGGCGGCCTATTGCTTAAACATTGTTAACCAAATGTCAGTGGAAGCCCCTTGTTCCAAGGCTACAAGCACTTGGGCGATCTTAGTTTGAGCCCTGAGCCTACAGACCAGCCAGAGAAGCAACACTAATCCGCAGAAAACTGCTGTGCCAAACATTCCCACCCACACCCATTCTTTGAAGTAGGAAACAGCTGAGGTGACCCATGACGACATTCCCTCCATCAGTGACAGATCGATAGCGGCTCTCAATTCACTCAGCATCTGCTCAAATTCAAGGGTCCAATTCTGCAACATAAACTGGGAAAGGCTTTTAGACGAATTAGCTGCTTTGGTGAAATTCTCATATTAGATGGAGGTAACACATAGGCCAGGGAGCTTCTGCTCACAGCCTAATTGGGCCATCTGCCATAATATGTCCAATTGTTCCACATCTAAAGTTTTTTTTTTTCTTCTGCCCTCAAAGACGGGAAAAGCGAGGCGCAGCTTTCTTTTTATCTTTTCTGGAATAAAGGAATAAGACTTCAGGCGCGTCTCATAGGGAGGAGGCGCCAAAGGAGCAACTTGTGAGAGGGCTGTTTGAAGCTGCCGTCTTTGAGGTTTTTTTCTACTTTGTATATGGTCATCCAGATGGTATCTTTCTTTCTCATCTAGCTGAGCTTTTACCTCAGTATCTAAGACTTCATCTCCTGAGCTTTCAGAGTCATCAGAGCTATCAAGATTTAAGGCTTCAAGCTCATGTACAGGATCTAACAAATCATACACTCCCTTGTCATTAGACACCCTGGGAGGTCCTTTTTCCTTTTTAGTTGCCTTTTCATTTCTTACATACACTCCCTTGTCATTAGACACCCCGGGAAGTCCTTTTACCTTTTTTGTTGCCGTTTCATTTCTTGCATACACTCCCTTGTCATTAGACACCCCGGGAGGTCCTTTTTCCTTTTTTGGGACCACGCTCGCCCCACCTCTCACTATGTTGGGTTTCTGACATGTAATTCTGGACTTCTTCAAGATTGCTACAACAGTGAAAAAGATCAACAATCCCAAGCCAAAGTCCAGAAAAGACATACCTCTCCGAATCGTACCTCCCTGCAATTCTGAATCCTCCTTGTAGCCAAGGGGTCTCCGATGGTGCTGACAATGATGAGGTCTATTTCCTGGGTTTCGGCACCAGATGTCCCGCGCTAACCGTCTCGCCAGCAAAAACGACGTGGGGACACAATCAGGATCCTTCTGCAGTAAAGCTTTAATGCGTCTTGAGAGAGAGAGCATCAGCTTACAGAGCGGAGACTCCGAACACCCAAAAACTCTCCCTTATATAGGCTGGCAACCGCCACCTCAGACTGTTACTCTCTGACTGGCTGAAGCTCGTCGGACCATATGACATCAGCTGATCGGACCATATGACGTCATGGGAAGGGCGGAGACCAAGGGCTGGAAAGTTACAAAGTTACCTAGTGCGCATGTGCACCAGCTTGTAACGGCTCCTAACAGCTGAGGACAGATTTTGCTCTGTTCCTCATTCTTTTCAGCATCTACAATTCAATAAAAAAAAGCAAGACAGTCCATACCTGTAGAGTGGATGTTCACAAATATGCCCTCTCAGGACAAAGTGCTGACGTTCCCCCTCTATAAAAGAGGACCTTAGGCCATGCTCTTCTATGAATTCCAAAATTCAATAGGCAACCATTGCACAAGAAAACCTGAATAGATCATATCCTGATGGCAATTGCTCATGACAGAAATCCTATGACCAACAAACTTCCACCAAAGCCTTAACAGTCGAGGGAGTCCTAATATCCAATACAAAAGATGAAAGGGACATTGTTATTGGTACATCCGCGTATTTAGACTTTCCTGTATTCTCAGAAAAGACACAGGTTGGTTCCATGTCTATTGATGGAGACCAAACACAGTCAACCATTGACGGAATTCTGGATAATCCCACAACTTCAGAGGGGTCCCTAAAAACATTTTACTCTGTCCGTGGATCTATTCTTCACTTTCAGATCACTCAAGGGCCTATAAACCTATCTATTCTTGTAGACTGGACATACACATATGTGTCATTCCCATTGGAAGAGATCACACATTCTTCCTCAAACAAATTGGGTTCCAGATGTTCCTTCTCTAGGAGAAGCAGATTAAAACAGGGAACCACTGTAGAAGCAAGACGCACTTGATCAAAAGCAAATCACAATGGCATTTCACAGCAATCCTATTACCCACAAAATACATGCACTGCCTTAAGAACCGAAGGACATCTAAAACCTAGCACATCTGCTGAATCGGACATTGGTATCACCATGGGGACAGACATTCCTTCTTACTCAGTAGAGGCCCAAGTTACTTCCAGATCTCTTGGAGGGGCCTTAACATCATGCACAAGTGAGGGGGAAGTTCTGGATGAAGACTCCAATGCAGAGGGATTGCTGGATAAATGTTGCACTTTACCTGAATCTCATCAGTCTTTGCAGTTCACTCAAGGGTCTATAACACTGTCCATTCTTGTAGACTGGAAGTTCACACATAGATCATCTCACGTGGAGGAGTTGAAAGCTTCTTCCCTTTTCACAGAGGACCCCATGCCATCCTCATGTATTAAAATCAGAAATCACCAGAGGCACAACACAAGGAAGACTCAATAGATCACATTCTGGTGATATTTGCTCATGCCAAGTATCTAATTACCGAGAATCTCCCATATCTCCTTTGACATCTGAGGGAGGCATAAAATCCAACACAAAAGATGAATGGGGCATTGTTCTTGGTACCTCTGTGTCTCTAAACCTTCCTTCGTTCTCAGAAGAGGCACAGGTTACTTCCATCTCTTCTGGCGAAGCCCAAGCACATTCCACATATCACAGAGGTTCTGTGGATGATCCCTCACCTTCAGAGCATTCTGTGGAATCATTTTGCTTTGGATGTGGATCAATTCTGCCATGTCAGGTCACTCCAGGGCATAAAACACTATCCATTCCTCCAAACGGTACATACACATATATGCCCTTCCTGAAGAAAGACATCACACATTCTCCCTCTTAAAAAATTGGTTCCAGTCGTTCCTCCTCTGGGAGAAGCAGATTGAAACAGGAAACCACAATAAAAGGAAGAATCAGAAGATCACATTCAGATCAAAATTGCATTGTACAGCAATCCTATGACCCACAAAATCCCTGCACTTCCTTTAGAGATGAGGGAGGCCTAAAGCTTTGTATATCTGATGAAAGGATCATTGGCATTACCATGGGGAAATCAGAGTGCCCTGAGTTTCCTTCATCCTCAGAAGAGTAACTAGTTAGTTTCAGCTATCTTGGAGGGGTCTGAACATCATTTAAGAGTGAGGGAGGAGTTCTGGCTGAGGACTCGCCTGTATAAGGTTCACTAAACCAATTTTTCTCTGTCACTGATTGTTCTCAGCCATTGAACTTCACTCAGGGGCCTACAAAATTTTCCATTCCTGTAGATTGCAATCTCACACACAGTTTCTCTCAGTTGAAAGTATTGACAACTTATTCCTCTTTAAAAGACGACCGCATGTCATCCACTTGTATGAAAAGCAATATTCAACAGTCAGACACAGCACGAGGAAGACTCAATAGATGACAACCTGATGCTAATATCTTAGAGAAGAAATCCAATGACCCAAAACCTTCTACCTCTGCTTTAACATCTAACTAAAAAGGAAGGCCTAACATCTAACTAAAAAGATGAATGGTACTTTGACATTGTTCTTGGAACATCTGGGTGTCTAAACTTTCTATTATTCTCAGAACAGGAACAGATTACTTCCATCTCTACTGTGGAAGCCAAAACACAGTCCACATGTGTTGGAGTTTATTTCGATAATTCCTCACCATCAGAGAGCTATCTGGATCCATATTGACCTGGGCCAGGTTTTTTCAAGCCCATTGCAGTTCACTGAAGGGCCTGGAAAACTATCCATTGCATCAGATTGGACATACACACATATGTCTTACGAGGATGAAGATATCAATCAATCTCCCACTTAAAAAGTAGGGCTCTGGAGTTCCTGCTCTAGGATAAGGAGACTGAATCATGAAACTACAGCACAAGGAAATCTAAGTAGATCAAAACCAGATTAAAACGGCCTAGATTTGCAAAACATGAACAATAGACTACTTGCACTGCCTTAAGACCTAAGGGAGTCATAACACAAAACACTTCAGATAAATGGGACACTGATATTATATTGGAGTCACCTGATTCTCCAGACATTCCTGAATCCTCAGAAGAGGCCCAGGTTACTTCCAGATCTTCCTGAGGGGCCTTAGATTCCTCATCATTTGTGCAAGAAATTCACAGTGATGCCTCTCCTTCATTGGGTACTCTGGACCAATTTTGCTCTGTCCCTGACTCTGTAGAGCCTGTGCCCTTCCACCAAGGACCAACAACACCATCAATACCTGTAGATGGGACTTTCACACATACGCCATTGCGGGGGGAAGATGCCCTTTATAAAAGATGACACCAGGGACACCTCTTGTATGAGAAATAGAATTCAACAGGCAGCCCCTGCACTAGGAAGCATGAGTAGATCACATTCTGATGCCAATTACTCAGGCAAGAATCCCAGTGAAAAACAATCTCCCAGGAATGCCATTACAGTGCAAGACTCCATGACGTTCAATACAAAAGATAAGTGGGACTTTAAAATTCATCTAGATACATCTGTGTCCCCAGAACATCCTATATTCTCAGAAAAGTCACAGGATATTTCACTCTCTACTGGTGGGGAACAAACAGGGTACATAACTGAGGGAGTTCTGAATGATCCCTCACATTGAGCGGGTCCTCTGGAACCATTTTCCTGTGACTCTGGATTTCTTCTGCCCTTTCATCTCACTCAAGGGCCTCTAACACTATCCATTTTTGCAGAGTGGACAAACACACACATACCATCTACACAGGAAGTGATCACTAATTCCCCTTCTTACAAAATGGGAGCCAAGCATTCCATCTCTAGTAGAAGCATTATAAACCCAGAAATTACCATAGAAAGAAGCTGAAGTAGATCAAATCAAGATAACAGTGGCACTGCACAGCATTCGTAAGACCCACAAACTCCTTTCAATGCCTTAAGATTGAAGGAGGCCTAAACACTACAATAACTGATGGATGGTACAATTGTATTACCATGGGAACTGACATTCCTACACCCACAGAAGAGGCACATATTAGTTCATAGTCTACCTGACAGGCTACATTATCATCCATGTGACTTACTTATGGCTCCCCTATAGAGTCCTCAGTGAACCAATTTTGTTTACACAGAATAGCTGACACATTTACACTCTTAGAAATGTGGCCCAATGCTGTCATCTTCTTTGAAAAGCAAGCATAATTTAGGAACTAGAGTTTAAGTGAAACTCAATGGATCATCACCAGTTTACCATG
Organism: Cricetulus griseus; assembly: GCF_003668045.3. NCBI lineage: Eukaryota > Metazoa > Chordata > Mammalia > Rodentia > Cricetidae > Cricetulus > Cricetulus griseus. Next base: position 3,234,514 of record NW_023276919.1, read on the forward strand.
GCTTATACCAGAAAATCATTGACCCACAAAAGCCTCCTGCTTCCTTAAAAGCTGAGGAAACACTAACATTTAACTCATCTGATGCATGGGCCTTTTTCATTTCTCTTGGGCTTTCTTTTTTCTGAGATCTTTCCTTCATCTACATGAGAGGCGCAGGTTAACTCATTGGAGAGGTCCTAGCATATATGACAAGTGAGAGGGGCATTCATGATGATGCCTCTCCTTGGAGGGTAATGTGCACACTTTTTGCTCTACCCGGAGTTCTTTTGACACTTTATTTAATTCACTCAAATTTGTGTATTATTGTCCATACCTGCAGACCAGAATTTCAGAGGTGTGTTATCCCAGGTAGAGTAGCTGACCCATTTTCCCTCCTACAATATTGGCCACATGTGTTCTTCTATTAGAAGAAGCATATGGAAATAGAAAACCCCGACAGAATGAAGCCTCCTCATACTGAATAGACTAGATTACCTATGGATTAGACTAGAAAACCTTTGACCCGCAATTTCAGAGCTAAGTCCTAATACCTGATGAAGTAACCACAACCAACATTTTATGAAAGGGGCTTAAACTTTATTCTAGGCACCTCTGAGTCACTAGACATTCCACCATCCTCACATCAAGCACAGATAAATTTCATCTGCATTAAAGACATTTTGCAAATTATACATGTGATTTATCGGTTCTAGATTGCCCCACAGCTACATGTTGGATTGTGGATCACTTTTCCTGTCACTGATTCTTTTTGGCCATTGAAGTTTACCCAGGGACCTTTAAAAATGACCATACTGGCATACAGTATATTTCAATGTCTCCCTTCCTATGAAGAAGTTGCTTTCATTTCTACTTCAAGGACTCTGGGGAAAACACATTACAAACTAAAGAGAAGACAAGCAAACAGGTAGGCCCTCAGCAAGGGAGCATCACAATTTTTCCTTCAGAACAATATGGCTTCAACTAGACCTGACAGAACTAGAATGAATCAGACCCATTCACATGCAGCAAATGGTCCAGATAAGCCCCTTTACCAGCTGACAGCCAAACAGCATTCTCATGACTCAATAAGCTATGAGACATATATCTTTAGAACTAATGCCCTAAGAAGTGCACAGATACATATGTCACTTTAAATTTATTATATACTTACAATCCCCCATGAGGAGACACATCAGGTCTTTAATCATAACAAATGGTCTCATAAACAAACCTAAGCCAGTACCAGAACAAAATCTAAACTTCTAATTGCCACAACAGCTTACTGAGAAATAGACACTGAGAACAAAGGTCTTCGGAAAGTCCTCAGTATATCAACATACAATGTGACATTCATATCTGGATTTATGTGATCTTGGACATTCCATAAATACCAAAGTGTGGTTCAGACATAATATGTTGGGAATTACATGTTTGCATTATTCACAGCAGTCAAGATTCCTAAACATTAATAAGGGGAATCTGAGATCTATCCCGACAGGAGAAATTAGGTGAGACATGTAACTTTCATGTCAGAGGCCTCAAAACCTCATATTAAGTAGAAGAAAGATTTGTATATTTCCCAACAAATAAGGATTCCTAGAATATCTATTCATTCTCAACTGGGACTATTAAATTCCCACTCTAATGAGAGGATGGTAGAGATACACGTGCATGCATGACAGTAATATTATAGCACCCCACACTTTTGAGAAGGAAGAAATGAAATAAGACCCTCAAGTTTCTGAATATTTCTCATTCTGTGAAAACAGGTACAAAGATAAGACCTAGATTAAAGTCATCATAGCTAATCTACTAAACAAAGGTATACAAGGAAAATTCTCTATGTGGAAATTAACAGAAAATTAGCAGAAATAGCTAACAACAGGAGAATAGCACCAAATTTTCAGGAGTGAACTAAGAGTAGCAGGCAGGTCTCCATGTTCTAGGGTGGACTTCAGACGTTAATTATCTCTAATATATTGGGAGAGATAATATCTTATTAAGAAGTAAGCTACATATCATACCATGTGTGTACTGTATTTCTGCACCCTAAATGGTGATTAAACCTCTATCACTGAAAGAGGATATTATATATTCTTTGTATTCATGCTAGCCCTAGTTCTACACAGTTTCCAAGGAAAACTAACAGTGATTGAGACCTCCTACCTCTGTGCTTGGTAGCCCTGAAGTGCACTATTTTCCAAGGGCAATTTGGGTAACACTAATTTGAAGACCCATCACACGAAGGTAGAAAATCTACCTTGAAAACAAGGCCATATACTGATAAGTTTCACCAAAATTTGGAAGTTTATTTTCTTCCCGATTACATCTTTCAAGTTATTTATGCGTTTGAGAACCTAGGCCCAGAAATGTACATCTAAATTCTGAGAAGAATGTGAAGATTTTGCTCATGCCTTCAGTGTAGTTGCCAGAGACAGACGTTTTATATACTTTAAAGAATTCATTTATGACAAGAATTTTCCTGGACTGTGCTCTTCCTTACAGTTTAAATTATGGCATTCACACTTACAACAACACCATTGGAGATATACTACCCTCCCAAATTTTGTCTTTTTTTTTCACCCTATGTAAGACTGGAGCTAGAATTTAACCATTTACCTTAAGGAGCCCTCATATTTCCCTTTTCTGAGCATAGGCACATTGATGTGCCTACATTCTAGGAAACACTGTTCAGTATAGTGGCATATAACAGAGAACAAAGAGAGCAAACAGAGCAAATTCAGTCAGTAGATACTGATTTTTCATCATTGCAACAAAGATCTGTTATGTTTGCTGAACACAAGTGTAACTGCAATTTATCTGGAACAGACAAAGGATTTTTTTAAGAAGCCTAAGGGTGTTAATATATCTCTTGCAGATCAACTCTAGATATGAATATGCCATATCAAAGGGAAGACCGGAAACCTGAGGAGAATGTTCTAGGACTATACTGGACTGAATTTTATATGGTTTGGAAATGTCTGCTGAAAATGTTTTAGATTTTCCCTATGTGGCCAAGGGAGTCTAAATTCCATTATTTTAAATGAGTGTGTATGACCAACATAGGCCAACTCCTTCTCAGAAATCCTATGTACTTACATTCCTCATTTTTCAACATATAACAAAAAGAGCATCAAACTTTTTTTCCAAGGTCAAACTTTCACATACCCTGGTTCTAGAAATTTTTTGGTTACTATATAATTATAGAAGTGTGCAGTGTAAGAGAAGAGGTAATGTTTAGAAAAAAATATTCAGAAGTCTTCATGTCAGAGGGAATGATGATCAGATGAGGGAGTAGATCCTGAGAGAGAGAGAGGTCCTGAGAAGGAATGGATGTGGGATACTGGAGAGTCTGAATACTATTTATCAGAAGTGAACATTTGGACTTGTTTGCATGGGCACCACTCAGCTCCCTGGAACTTGAAGAAATATTTTGGGTTTGTGAAAAACATAAATTTGAAATATGTCAGCTGCCTATTTATGATAGATGCAACATGGCTGAAAGCATTATCATTTTGAATGGGAAGGGAATATTTAGCACAATAAAAAAGCACCTTATGTTTGACCTTGTTGAGTGGTTTAGTATGCTCTTCAGTACTTGAACAGAGAGAAAGATACAGAGGACCAGACAAAGAGAGAGACAGACCGACAGAGAGAGGGAGAGAGAGAGGGAATAAGAGAGCATGAGAGAGGCATTGGCTTACTGTAGCAGGCAGTCACATTTCAAAGCAGGTAGAATTATAGTCTCCCACCGATGGTGTAGTGACATACACATAGAGACACAGACAGTGAGAAACAGAGATACACAGGGAGAAAGTGTGGGATAGAGGCAGAGATAGAGAATGAAATGATAGACTGACAGACAGAAAGACACACAGACAGGGCAAGGCTTAGTGTAGGTTGAGATAAGTGCATACCAGGTCCAGAGGCAGGCCCCCAAAATACTCATGGAGGATCCTATCTCTGCATACTGAACTCCACCTTTTTCTGGCATCTCATGCACCCAAGTATCTTCAGTCCACAGATATTTCAATCTGATCTAAGAAATGCAATTTTAAACTTCCTGAAAGAAGCTAACTATGGAAAACTCATTTTTACAGTAATGTGATCATACCGATTTTCTTAGTCCATTGATGTACTTCTTAGGGAATATGATATTCCTTAACAAAAGGCATTGAATGGTTTTTGCATGGTAATAGTTACTGCTATATTCCCTAAAACATAAGATGTATTTCCAATGGGTATGGCTGGTTGAGGCACGGTACTCAACATTTCAGAAGGAGGAGTCAGCCTGAACTCATGGTCAATTGTGGAACAAAAACTGCCTATACAGGTGAGATGACACAGGGGTCAGAACAGTGGAGGGAAGAAACTCCAAAAGGCATAAATCTGAAACCCACAGGTGAGTTGGCGAATGTGGTGACAGACCTCATCCTTGGGAAACACAACTAACTGACGGGGTGTTTCATTATATGGTAAGTCTCAGAAAAAGATCTCTGCGGGATCCTGTTCTACTGAGCCTGGGTATGCAGAGAGGCCACAGAGAGACAACCTCCATGGCTTTCAAAGCTCAGTATTGGTTATTTGTTTACATGGAAGGGGAAAGCTCGCTATAGGGATGGAACCCTGAGCAATGGAACATGAATTTTAGAATGTACATGAACATTAGATTTTCTAACATAGTTGGAGAGGGTGAGAGGGGGAGACTGGAGAAGAGATGTAGAGTGTCAGAGGAAGATACCAGATAGCAGATACCAGGGAGGAATAGGATTTTGACAGAGATAATAAGATATCACAGGTGTGTAGGAATCTGTCTCTTAAAGGGGTCCTATAACCCTGCCTGCAGACATATTACCCATGAAACCCTGGACTGAGTGAGTGCACACTTCCAGGTGTCATGGGCAGGTAGCCTGATGACATGACATTTCATTCACACCTTCACCCATTATTGAAGTTTGGGGTGTTAGACTTGGCACTTAGGGAATAAGGATGTTGAGTCATCAAGACTCTCCTTATGATGAAAGGACACTGACCATATTTGGGGGCCCTGAGAATAGTGGGGTACTACCACATCCTGGAATACCTGGTTGCTCTATGGATTTCCAGAATGTGAGGCAATGTCTAGGGCATCCTAATCTCGGCAGATGACAGCAGTGTAAGAGATGAGTTTAAGTTTAGAAAAAAAATGTTTCTGAAGTCCTGGTGACAGAGGGTAGCATGGTCACACTAGGGAGCATATTCCCAGAGAAAGGTACCATATGAGGAGCACAGGAATCTGGGATCATTGAGGGACTGAATACTATTTATCTGGAGTAAATATTTGGACTTCTTTGCATGGGTCCCAGTCAGCTCCCTGGAACTTACAGGAATACTTTGGGTTTGCCAAAAACATAAATTAGAGACACATCAGCTGCATTTTTTGATAGAAGCAACTTGGCTGAAAACATTCACATGTATGAAAAAGAAGGGTATGTATAGGACAAAAAAGCACCTTAATTTTGCAATTATTGAGTGGTTTAGCATGCTCTTCAGTACTCTGGCAGACAGACAGACACACACAGCGAGAGAGACAAATACAGACAGACAAAAGGATGAGAATTGGTGCAGAACAGTCCCGAGCAAGTCCAGAGCTGCTTTTATTCAGCCAGGTTTCAGAGGCAAAGATAGAAGGCAATATAGAGTCTGAGAGAGTGGGAGAAACAGAGAGAGAGTGAGAGAGCGAGAGAGGGAGAGGGAGAGAGAGAGAGAGAGAGAGAGAGAGAGAGTTAGCAGTAGGCTCAGTGCAAACCTGGTAGAGCTGTATAGGCCCACCACGGTGTAGAGACATATACAGAGAGACAGAGCCAGTGAGAGACAGAGATACACATAGACAGAGACAGTGAATGATAGAGAGTTAAAAGAAAAGTCCGACAAACAGGAGACACACAGACAATTCAAGGCTTAGTGTAGGCATACAAAAGTGAATGCCAGGACCAGGGGAGAGTCCTAACATACTCATGGAGGATGCTGTCTCTGCCTCATGAACTGTATCCTCCTGATGACATCATTTGGTGCCCCCAAGTACCTGCAGTCCAATGATCCTTCAATCTAATCTAAGATATGTAATTTAAACCTTCCTACCATACAAAACTCAAGATTCATTCATTGCTTTGATTTTTTGATTTTCTTAGGACATTGATGCACATCTTGGAGATCATGACATTCCTCCATGAAAGCATTTGAACAGTTTTTCCATGGTAACAGCAACCAGAAGTATCCCTTAATCATAAGATATATTTCCCATGGGCAAGGCCGAAGAAGGGTGGTACACCCAATGTCCGAACTCAGAGTCAGCTTCAACTCATGGAAAAGCAGTGTAGGAGATGAAGTTAAGTTTAGAAATAAAAGGGTTTCTGAGATCATCGTATCAGAGCAGTGAATGCACAGATGATGGAGTGATTCTCGAGAGATCCCAGATGATGAAGAAAGTAATCTGGGATTGTAGATAGGCTGAATACTATTTGTCTGGATTTCATCTTTGGACCTGTTTGCAAACGTCCCAATCAGCTCACTGGAACCCACATGAATCCTTTGTGTTTGCCAAAAACATAAAATGGAGACACATCAGCTGTCTCTCTATGATAGAAGCTGAACATTCAAGTCGACACAGAATACCTAAAAGAGGAGGAAAGAAACTGACGAAGGCATAATGCTGAAAACACAAATGATTCAGCGAATATGGTGTTGGACCTCATCCATTGGATACACACCAACCTGAAGAGATGTCTCACCATTTGGTCAGTCCGAGAAAATGATCTCTGTGGTTTCCCTCTCACCCAAACATGGACATGGAGAGTGGTCACAGAGAGAGATCCTCCCTGGCTTTCACAGCAACAGTGTTGGCGTTTGTTTACATGGAAGGGGAAATTCTGAAATGGAAACTGAACACTTAGCAATGGAACACTTACTTTAAAAGTCCATGAACTGAGGATTTCAGACAGGGTGGGAGAGGGTGAGTGGGAGAGACAGGAAAAGAGACGAAGAGGGTCAGAGGAATAGCAGTGAGGAAATGGAAGGTGAGAGGGAATGCAGAGAGAGAGAGAGAGAGAGAGAGAGAGAGAGAGAGAGAGAATAAGAGAGCAAAAGTGGGTCTGGATATATCTTTTATAGGGGTCCTTTAAACCTGCCTGCAGACTTAGTAAACATGGAAGACTGGACTTAAGAGAGTACTGCCTGAGTGAGTGTGTCATGCCAGGTGCCTTGGCCTGGCCAGCCTGATGCCTGGACCTTTCTTTCCACTTTCCCTGAATACTGAAGTTTTGGGTGTTAGAAATGGTAATTTAAGGAATAAGGATATCGAGTTATCAAGACTGCATGCTGCTGAAGTAGGGCAATGACCATCATTGGGAACCTGAGAAAGTTGGGATAGTACCACATCCTGAGTATCTGTTAGTTCCTTCCTTGGACAGGCCAGGTAGCACTCCTAGACCTTGACAGATGTCAGCAGTGTAGGAGATGAAGTTAAGTTTAAAAAAAAAAGGGTTTCTGATATCCTGGTAACAGAGCAGTGAATGCACAGATGAAGGAGTGACTCTCGAGAAATCCCAGATGATGAAGAAAGGAATCTGGGATCATAGATAGACCGAATACTATTTGTCTGGATTGCATCTTTGGACCTGTTTGCAAGCATCCCAATCAGCTCACTGGAACCCACATGAATCCTTTGTGTTTGCCAAAAACATAAAATGGAGACACATCAGCTGCCTTTCTATGATAGAAGCGACTTTGTAATAGAATGTTTAGGAGAGTAAAAAAGCACCTTATTTGCCATTGTAGAGTGGTAAACCATGCTTTTCAGAACTCGGACAGAGAAGCAGACACACACACACACACACACACACACACACACACACAAAGAGAGAGAGAGAAAAGAGAGAGAGAGAGAGAGGAAGAGAGGAAGAGAGAGAATGAAAGATATATAGAGAGATACAAACAGATAGATAAAAGCTCAGTTTAGATGGAGACCATTCCAGAACAAGTACAGCTGCAGGTATTCACCCAGGTTGCAGTGACAAAGACAGAGGACCAGACAGACAGACAGAGAGAGAGAGAGAGAGAGAGAGAGAGAGAGAGAGAGAGAGAAAGATATAGGGACATAGAGAGAGAAAGAGAGTAAGATAGAGAGTGACAGACTTTGGCTTACTGTAGCAGTCAGGCACATTGAAAAGCAAGAATAATTATAGACTCCCAACCAGGGTGTAGAGACATACACAGAGACACACAGAGACTCAGGGACAGAGATACACAGAGACAGAGATAGTGAGTGCTAGAGAGAGGGAGAGATAGAGAATGAAATGAGAGACAAAGAGACAGACAGACACACAAACAGGCCAATGATTAGTTTAGGTTGAAATAAGGGAATATGAGGTCCAGAGGCAGACTCCCAACACAGTCATGGAGGATGCTGTCTCGTCCTAATGAACTGACTGCTGCTGACATCATCCCAGGCAACCAAGTACCTGCTGTCCAATGACCTTTCAATCTAATTTAAGAAATGGAATTTAAACCTACCATTGAAAATTCACCTTTTTTACAGTTTTCTGATTCTTTTCATTTTCATAGTCACTTGGTGTACTTCTTAGTGTTTATGCCATTCCTCTAAAAAAAGGCATTGAATGGTTTTACCACGTAAACAGTAACCACTAGATTCCCGTAATCATAAGAGTTACTTCAAACGGGGTTGGCTGTAGGAGGCTTGGTACCCAACATCTCAGAATATGGAGTCAGCCTGACCTCATCGACATTGTGGAACCAAAAATAACCCAGCAGTTGATATGACACAGGGGTCCTTTCAGTAGAAGGAAGAACTTCCCACAGGAGTAAATGTGAAACACACAGTTGATTCAGCAAATGTGGTGGTAGACCTCATCCTTGGGAAACACATGGACATGATGGTGTGTTTCACCGTTTGGTCAGTCCCAGAAAAATTCTCTGTGGTGTCCCTCACAACCAGGCCTGGGTATGGAAAGAGGTCACAGAGAGAGACCCTCCACTGCTTTCACAGCTCGAGTGTAGGTCTTTGTTTATGTGGAAGGGGAAATCCCACTATGGAAATTGAACACTGAGCAATGGAACACCAACCTTAGAATGTCCATGAACCAAGGATTTCTGTCAGTGTGGGAGAGGGTGAGTGGTGGACACAAGAGAAGAGACCAAGTGGGTTATAGGAAGAGCAGAGTGCAGAGGGCAGATAGCTGACAGGAGGAGAAAGGTGAGAGAGAGAGAGAGAGAGAGAGAGAGAGAGAGAGAGAGAGAGAGGAAGAGAGAGACAGAGTGAGAATAAGAGAGCCTGAGAGGGCCGGGATCTGTCTTTTAAGGGGGTCCTTTAAACCACCCTGCAGATTTAGTACTCATGGAAGCTTGGAATGAACAGTGTACTGCCTGAATGTGTGAATTATGCCCGGTGCCTTGGACAGGACATCCTGATGCCTAGAACTTTCATTCCAACTTTCCCTGAATACTGAATGTTGGGGTGGTAGAGTTGGCAATTTAGGGAATGTGGATGTCAAGACCCAAAGATGGCATCCTGCTGATATAGGGTCATTGTCCATCATTGGGGGCCTGATAAAGTAGTGGTACTACCACTTTCTGGAGTATCTGGTTGCTCCTTCCTTGTACAGGTCGTGTAGCACACACTCGGGCCTCCTAGACCTCGCCAGATATCAGTAGTGTAGGAGATGAGGTTAAGTTTAGAAAAGAAAATGTTTCTAAAGGCCTGATATCAGAGGGGTTAGTGGTCAGATGAGCGAGTGGCTCCTGAGAGAGGGATCACAGATGAGGAGGAAAGGAATCTGGGATCATTGAGTGGCTTAATACGATTTACCTGGAGTGCATCTTTGGACCTCTTTGCATGGCTCCCTTTCAGCTTCCTGGAACTTACAGAAATAATTTTTGGGTGTACCGAAAACATAAATTGGAGACACATCAGCTGCCTCTTTATGATAGAAGCGACTTCGCTGAAAGCATTCTCATTTTGGAATGGGAAAGGTATCTTTCGGACAATACAAAAAGGACTTTAATTTTGCCATTCGTAAGGAGGTTTAGCATGCTCTTCAGTACTCGTACACACACACACACACACACACACACACAGAGAGAGACACACACACAACGTACACACAGATTGAGAGAGAGACAGAGAGACAGAGAGACAGAGAGACAGAGTTAGAGGGAGAGAGAGAGAGAGAGAGAGAGAGAGAGAGAGAGAGAGAGATACATAAAAAGGGACAGATGAAAGATCAGTTTTGGTGGAGACCAGTCTAGAACAAGCACAGCTTCAGGTATTCACCCAGGATGCAGAGGCAAAAAGAGAGTACAAGACAGAGGGAGAGACAGAGACTTTGGCTTAGGGTAGCAGGTAAACATATTGCCAAGCAGGTAGAATTATAGCCACCCACCCAGGGTGTAGAGACATATACATAGAGACACAGACAGTGAGAGTCAGAGATACACAGGGACAGAGACAGACAGTGAGTGATAGAGAGTAGAGAAGAAATGAGAGACAGACAGACAGAGACACAGACAGGCTAAGGCTTAGTGTAGGCTAGGATAAGTGCATATCACATTCAGAGGCAAGCTCCCAACATACTCATGGAGGATGCTGTCTCTGCCTAATAAACTCTGTCCTGCTGCTGACATCATCTCATGCACCCAACTATCTGCAGTCCAATGATGTTTCAATCTAATCTAAGAAATGTAATTTAAACCTTCCTGGAAGAAGCTAACCATGGAAAATTCACCTTTTTTTTTTTAAAGTATTGCGATTCCTTTCATTTTCTTAGTCCATTGATGTACTTCTTAGGGTATTTGATATTCCTCCACACAAAAGCATTGAATGTTTTTTCCACGGTGACAGTAACTGATAGATTCCCTTAAACATAAGATGTAATTCCAGTGGAGGTGGCTGAAGGAGGCTAGGTTATCAGCGTCTCAGAAGACGGAATCAGCCTTAACTCATCGACAATTGTGGAACAACAAATGCCAGAATAGTTGTGACAACACAGGGGTCTGAACAGTGGAGGGAAGAAACTCGCAAAGACATAATTCTGAAACACACAGGTGATTCAGCGAATGTGGTGGTGGACCTCATCCTTGGGAAACACACCGACCTAATGGGATATTTCAGTGTTTTTTCAGTCCCAGTAAAAGATCTCTGTGATGTCCAGCTCAACCCAGCCTGGGTATGGAGAGAGTTCACAGAGAGAGAGACTCCATGGCTTTCACAGCTCCAGGATTGATAATTTGTTTACGTGGAAGGGGAAAGCTCGCTATGGAGACCAAACCTTGAGTAATTGTACACGAATCTTAGATTGTCCTTGAACTTTAGATTTTCTGACATGGTTGGAGTGGGTGAGTGAAGGAGACAGGAGAAGTGATGAAGAGAGTCAGAGGAAGATACCAGATAGCAGATTGCAGAGAGGAATTGGAAGGTGACAGAGAGAATAAGACATCAGCAGTGGGTAGGGATATATCTTTTAAAGGCATCCTATAACCGTGACTGCAGACTTAGTACCCATGGAACCCTGCACTTATCAGAGTACATGCTGAGTGATTGTACCCTTCCAGGTGTCATGGGCAGGTAGCCCCATGCCAGGGCCTTTCATTCACACTTTCACAGATTGTGGAAATTTGGGATTTTAGACTTGGCAAGTTAGGGAATAACAATGTTGAATTGTCAAGACTGCTTCTTTTTGATGAAGGTTAATTGACCATCTTAGAGGGCCCTGAGAATAGTTGGTTACTACCACAGCCTGGAGTATGTAGTTGCTGCACAGATTTCCAGAATGTGTGGCACTCTCTTGGGCATCCTATTCTTCGGCAGATGTCTGCAGTGTAGGAGATGAGGCTAAGTTTAGGAAAAAATATTTCTGAATTCCTGGTGACAGAGGGTTGCATGGCCAGTTGAAGGTGAGTTTTCCCAGGGAAAGGCAACAGATGAGGAGGAGAGGAATCTGTGATCATAGAGGGACTGAATACTATTTATCTGGAGTGAATCTTTGGACTTTTTGCATGGGTCCCATTCAGCTCCCTGAAACTTAAGGAATACTCCTGGTTTGCCAAAACCATAAATTAGAGCCACATCAGCTGCCTTTTTTGATAAAAGCAACTTGGATGAAAACATTCACATGTCTGAAAAATAAGTGTTTTCATAGGGCCATAAAAAAGCACCTTAATTTTGCCATTTTAGAATGGTTTAGCATGCTCTTCACTACTCTGATAGAGAGACAGACAAACACAACGAGAGAGACACATGCAGACAGGTAGACAAAAGGATCAGATTTAGTGGAGAACAGTCCTGAGGAAGTTATGAGCTGCTGGTATTAACCCAGGTTTCTGAGGCAATGGCAGAAGGCCAGAGACAGATTGAGAGAGTGAAACAGTGGGAGAGAGAGAGAGAGAGAGAGAGAGAGAGAGAGAGAGAGAGAGCCTCAGTTAGCCCTCAGGACCATTTCAAATCAGGTAGAGTTGTAGAGGCCTACCAAGGTGAAGAGACATATACAGAAAAAGACAATGACAGACAGTGATTCAAAGAGACAGTGACAGTGAGTGATACAGAGTTAGAGATGAAAAGTCAAACAAACAGACAGAGAGACACACAGAGAATCAAGGCTTAATGTAGGCTGAGATAAGTGAATACCTGGTCCAAGGAAGGGTCCTAACATTTTCATGGAGGATGCTGTCTCTGCCTCATGAGCTCTGTCCTGCTGCTGTCATCATTTGGTGCACCCGAGTACCTTCAGTCCGATGATCCTTCAATCTAATCTAATATATGGAATTTAAACCTTCCTTGAAGAAGCTACCATGCAAAAGTAAACTTTGTTGAGCAATGTGTGTCTTTTGATTTTCTTAGTCCATTGATGCACATCTTGGGTGAACACGACATTCATCCCTTAAAGCATTCGAACAGTTTTTCCATGGTAATAGTAACCAGAAGGATCCCTTAATCATATGATGGGCAAGGCCGAAGAAGGCTTGGTACTCTCAATGTCAGAAATCAGACTCAGCTTCAACTCATGGACAAGGGCAGAAAAAATTGCCTGAACATTCAAATCGACACAGAATTCCTAAATGAGGAGGGAAGAAATTGACGAAGGCATAATGCTTAAAACTGAAATGATTCAGCGAAAGGAGTTTTAGAACTCAAACTTGGCATACACACCAACCTGAAGGGGTGTCTCACCGTTTGGTCAGTCCAAGAAAACTGTCTCTGTGGTTTCCCAATCACCCAAACATAGGCATGGAGAGAGGTCACAGAGAGAGAGCCTCCGTGGTTTTCACAGCACCAGCGTTAGTCTTTTGTTTACGTGGAAGGGGAAAGTTCGAAATGGGAACTGAATATTGAGCAATGGAACACCTACCTTAAAAAGTCCATGAACTGTAGATTTTAGACAGGGTGGGAGAGGGTCTTTGGGGGAGACAATAGAAGAGACAAACAGGGACAGAAGAATAGGAAAGAGCAGATAGCAGAGAGGAAGTGAAAGGTGAGAGGGAAATGACAGATAGATAGATTAGATAGATAGACAGACAGACAGACAGACAGACAGACAGACAGATAGATAGATAGATAGATAGATGCATAGATACATAGATACATAGATACATAGATACATAGATAGATAGTGATAGAGATAGAGAGAGACAGACAGTCAGAGAGAATAAGAGAGGATAAGTGGATCGGGCACCATCTTTTAAAGGGGTCTTTTAAACCTGCCTGCAGACTTAGTAACCATGGATCCTGGACTGAACAGAGTACTGGCTGAGTCAGTGCATCTTTCCAGGTGCCTTGGACAGGCCAACCTGATGCCTGCACCTTTCATTTCCACTTTCTCTGAATACTGAATGTTGGGGTGTTAGAAAGGGCAATTAATGAATAAGGATATGGAGTTCTCAAAACTGCATCCTGCTGAAGTAGGGACATTGACCATCATTGGGTGACCTGAGAAAGTTGTAGTACTAATGCTTCCTGATTTATCTGGTTGCTCCTTCCTTGTACAGACCGTGTGGAACACACTTGTGTCTCCTAGACCTCGCCCCATTTCAGCATTTTAGGAGATGAGGTTAAGTTTAGAATAGAAAATGTTTCTGAAGTCCTGGTATGATAGGGGTTAGTGGTCAGATGAGGGAGTCAATGCTGAGAAAGGGATCCCACATGAGGAGAAAAGGAATCTGGGATTCATTGAGAGCATGAATACTATTTATCTGAAGTGCATCTTTGTAACTTTTTGTCTGGGTCTCATTCAGCACCCTGAATTTACAGGAATATTTAGGGTTAACCAAAAACATAAATTGAAGAAACCTCAGCTGCCTCTTTATGATAGAAGCAACTTGGCTGAAAGCATTATCATTTTGCAATGGGATGGGTATCTTTTGGACAATAAAAAGCACCTTAATTATGCCATTGTAGAGAAGTTTAGCATGCTCATCAGTTATGGGACAGAGAGACAGACACTCACGCACACACACACACACACACACACACACACACACACACAGAGAGAGAGAGAGAGAGAGAGAGAGAGAGAGAGAGAGAGAGAAAGGGACACATACAAATGGATAGATAAAAGCTAGTTTAGGTAGAGACCAGTCCAGAGCAAGTACAGCTGTAGGTCTTCACTCAGAGTGGAGAGGAAAAACAGAGGACCAGACAGAGAGAGACAGAGACTTTGTCTTTGTATAGCAAGCTAACACATTGCAAAGCACGTAGAATTATAGACTCCAGCCCATGGTGTGGAGACATATACATAGAGACACAGACAGTGAGAGACAGAGATACACAGAGACAAAGACTGAGACAGTGAGTGATAGAGAGTTTGAGAATGAAATGGAAGACAGACACAAAGAAAGGCCAAGGCTTAGTCTAGGCTAGGAAAAGTGCATATCACATCCAGAAGCAGGTTCGCAACATACTCATGGAGGATGCTGTCTCTGCCTAATGAACTCTGTCCTGCTGCTGACATCATCTCATGCACCCAAGTATCTGCAGTCCAATGATCTTTCCATCTAATCTCAGAAATGGAATTTAAATATTCCTGGAAGAAGCTACCCATGGAAAACTCACCTTTTTTTACAGTAATACGATTCCTTTCATTTTCTTATCCCATTGATGTACTTCTTATGGTATTTGACATTCTTCCACATAAAGGCATTGAATGTTTTTCCACAGTAACTAAAACCGCTAGATTCACTAAACATAAGATGTAGTTCCAATGGAGGTGAATGAAGGAGGCCCAGTTCCCAACATCTCAGAAGATATAGTCACTCTTAACTCATCGACAATTGTGGAACAAAAAAATGCCAGAACAGTTGATACAATACAGGGGTCTGAACAGTGGAGGGAAGAAACTGCAAATAAATAATTCTGAAACCCACAGGTGATTCAGCCAATGTAGTGTTGGACCTCATCCTTGGGATACACACTGATCTGAAGGGGTAGATCATCATTTGGTCTGTCCGAGAAAATTATCTCTGCATTTTGCCACACACCCAAGCATGGGCATGGAGAGAGGTCCCAGAGAGAGACCCTCCATGGCCTTCACAGCAACAGTGTTGGTGTTTGTTTACTTGGAATGGGAAACTCCAACATAGAAACTGAACATTGAACAAATGTAACTGGAAACAATCCCTGGCCTACCTGGGGCAGTGGATGGACACAGAACTGCCACTGGTCCTCGGCGCATCAGGACCCGCCAAGAACTCATATCCTGTGATGGCAGATGGATGCAGATCTGACACTGGGCCTCGGCATGTTGAAGCCCGATGCCAAACTCGGATCAGGCTCACAGATCACTAGTGTCAGATGACTCTAAGTAGTGACAACCAATGGAACTGGAAACAGCACCTGGCCTACCTTGTCCAGCGTATGGAAGCAGAACTGCCTTTGGGCCTGGGGTGTCGGATCCTGCTGTCAAACTCAGATCCTGGGCCAGTAGAACTTCCACTGGGTCTTGGCGTGTGAGATCCTACTGCCAAACTAGGATCCTGGGCCAGCAGATGGACACAGAACTGACACTGTGGGCCTCAGGGTGTTGGAGGAAAACAAAACAAGAGACACCATCATATAGGGAACCAGTATAGGTTTAAGCAGAAATCAGCCACAACGAATATGTATGGAACTCTACAAGTATGGCTCCAACTAACCATCCAAACAACACTGGATAGGCTACCTTCAATGCCATCAATTGACAATGAGATAGATGATTAACTTATGTGTCACCATAGCACCTTCATTCAGCAGCTGATGGAAGTAGAAGCAGACACCCACAGTTAAATACTGAAGTGAAATGGAATACAGTTACAGAGAAGGAAGAGTGATGAGCACAGTGGTCAAGACCAGACTGTGGAAACTCACAGAAACAGCTGACCTGAACAAGGGTGAGCACTTGGCCCCCAGACTGATCACTAGGTAAAAAGCATGGAACTGATTACGACCCTATGAACTCTTGTTCTACCTGAGTACATATCCATAGCATAGGAATGGATTTTGGGAGCCCATTCCACTCAGGGGTATACTTCCATAGCCTAGGCTAAAGGGGTGTACCTAGGCCTCATCCTACAGGATATGACATAATTATAACTGCCCCTATGGAAGAATTCACTCTCCCACAGGAGCAGAAATGTTATGGGATATGTAGAGTATTATTGAGGTGCAGGTGAACAGTGGAGGAAGTGGCAACTGGGATTGACAGGTAAAACAATCTTGTTTTTAATTTAAATAAAAATGGAGGGAAAATCTATAAAGTACCACAGCTAATGAACCAAAATGTATGAGTGAAAAACCAGGAAGACTTAAGCCATCAATAAAAGTACAATAAACATAAGGTTGCATCCATTTTGGGAAATGCAGCATATGGCATATATCTAAGTGGTCATCAATCAGCTTGAATAGCATAATTATGCATTTACTCACATGTGTACTGGGCTGTAGCTATAGTTTATTACTGTGGTGAAGCAGAAGTAAAAATACTTATAGACAGAGAAAGACTTTTGACTTCTGCCCGAGTACAGGAAGATATATTGTGAAGTCATGAATGGGTGGGGTTGGTTAGAATTTGAGGATGTAATAGATTGTGACAGATAGATGCTAAGTGTTTCATGGCAAATTTGACAGAAATCTCTCTGCCCATATCATGGGCCAAAAAAACATGAAGCAACTCAGATGGAGTTTTGCCCTTGGGGATTTTAATATCCTAAGGTAATGACATTGTACAACATTTAAGGAGACCAAAAAATGGAATTGATTCGTCAATTGAGCCTATGACGCAAGGTTTGGGCATTTCGAAGAAACTAGATCTGTTAAACAACATGAGGGTACCTAATCTCAATAACTATAGTCTATGAAGTACCTCCTCCAATTCTTTTATTAGTAGATTTTCTCTTCCATAAGAAGTAAAACCCTATTGAGAATTCTCTCTTTAGGTCTGTACCCATGTTTTAAATTAGATTATTTGTTGTTTTGGTGACTGGATTCTTCAGTTATTTGTATATTTTAGAAATTAAGCATTGGCTAGAGGTGGGATTGGTAAATATCTTTTCTTTATTCTGTTTGCTGCTATATTGTCTTGTTGACCATGTCTTTTCCTTTACAGAAACATCTCAATTTCACGAGGCCCTATTACTGAGTGTTTTTGGTACAGTTATATTCAGCATATGGACTACTGTAGAAATTTCTTCAATGCTACCTCCCAGTTACACTGGACTTAAATCTCCAAATGAGGGTATAGAAAAATTTTACCCATTTTCAAGTACCTGGAACAGTTAACCATCATGAGCATATGTAACCTCAGTACATACAGTCTGTGAAGGATCTGCTCCAAGTCTTTTATTGGAAGTTTTTGCTTCCATAAGAAGTGAAATCCTATTGGGTCTTGTCCATTTAGTTCTGTTACTCACTTTTTAATTGGATTATTTGTTCTTTGGATGACTAGTTTCTTCTGTTATGTGTGTATCTTAGATGTTAGCCCTTGGCTAGATCTGGGGATTGGGAAAATCTTTTCCCATTGTGTGGGATGCTCTCTTTTCTTTTTGACTATGTGTTTTTTGTTACAGAATATTCTCAGTTTCAGTATGCCCCATTACTGAATGGTCGATCAGAGTTTCTGTGCTACTGTTATGTTCAGGAAATAGTATGCCCTTCAAACTGATTCATTCAATGCTACCTCACGGTTACTCTGCAAAGTATTTCATTCTGGCTGGATTTAGATTGAAGTCTTTGATCATTTGGGACATTAGATTGGTCAATATAGTAATCTCAATTGGCTAAAAGAAACATAGGAAATTGACCAATATCATTAGAAAACAAGGAAATGTAAATCATAAAATCTTACACCTGCCAAATAGGACACAGAAAACCCACCTTGGAGAGTTTATCCGGGAGAAGTTATGGAGAAACGGGAATGTTTTTCTCTTGATGTTGGGAGGGAAAACTTGTACAATCCTTCCTGCAGTCAGTATGGGAATTTTTTGACTTTATGGGATCAGTGTATTTCACCATCTAGAAATTCCATTTTTTGGAACATACCCAAATGATTTAAATTCATACAACAAGGACATCTACCCAGCTACGTTCATAACAGTAGTATTTATAATACTAAAATCCTGGAAACAACCACGATATCCCTCGATTAAAGAATGAACAAAGAAAATTTGATGCAATTAATCAATTTAGTACTACTCAGTAGAAAATGAAACAATACAACAATTAGAAGAAATGAGAAGAAACCATTCTGAGTGAGTTAACTAGTACAAGAAAATAAAACATGTTATTTACTCATTAATAAATGGATATTAGACATAGATCAAATGATAACTAGCCTACAATCCACACCACCAGAGAAGCTAGGAACAAGTAGGACCCTAAGAGAGACATACATGGTTCCTTAGAGTATGGGAAATGTACAAGATCTCCTGCATAATTATAGAGCACGGTGAAGGAGGTGGTAGGTAGGAGAAAGAGGAGGGTAGTAGAGGAGGCGATTGGTGAACAAGATGGATCAGGAAGATTGATCAGGGAAGAATAGATGACAGCTATAAAAGAGATACCTCAATAGAGGCATAAATAATAGATTTTAAGAGAAACATGGAACTAGGCAAATGTTCTTGGATACACCAGGATAATCCCGTCTAACAATATAAGCAATAACAGAGATGCTACGTTAAATGCACATCCCATGGAATGTGATTAATGACTACTTTTTATGCCATCCTAGAGATTTCATCCAGTAGCTGATAAAAGCAGAAGTATACAAGAAAAGCTAAACAATGACCTGAACTCCTGTAGCCTAGTTTCAATAAGAGAAGAATGAAGAACAAATGGGTCAATACCAGGCTGGAGAGTCCCACAGAAACACCTGACCTGAAAAAGTGGGAGCTCCCGGACGCCATTCTTATAAATGGGGAACCATGATATTTCTTATGTCCATTTGACTGGATAATTATTTCCAATCTTTTACTATGAAGTAGTTACTGCCTTTACGTTTGAGCTGTGTTTCGTGTTTGCAGAAGGAGAGATATTTTTTCAATGATATACAATCTATTACCCTGTTCATTTTTATAAGTATATGATGTCCACTGATATTAAGAGACATTAATCACCTGTGATTGTTATTTTTCTTTTTATTTACTTTTTTATTCTAATACTATCCCTCTTCTCCTCCTAAAACCTCCTCTTCCCCAATTACACTCACATGTTCCTTGAAGCTGGTAAGACCTCCCCTAGGTAATACACTAATGCTGATAAATTATCTAGTTGAGGCAGAACCAAGGAAACTCTGTAGCCCCCATAACTCTCTGTCGAAGCTGACTAAGGTATCTATCCATATAGAATGTGTTCCATAAAGTCATTTTGTGCACTAAAGTTAGAAATTGGACCTACATCTAGTGGCCATATATTTTCTGACAATCATCATTGTTACCTGTATTAAGTGAGTGGAGTTCAGTCCTATGATGATTCCCTCCTTTTTAGACCAGTGCCAGTGATCTCTCACTAGCTCAGGTCAGCTGATTCTCTGGGTCTTCCCTTCAAGTTCTTGGTTCCATTGTTCATAATATTTCTCCTTTCTCATTTGAGCTAACTCCTGGAGCATATTAAAATTGTTAGTGTTGGATTTCTGCCTCTGCTTCCTTCTTTTTCTTTAAGAGTGTTGTCGCTTGTCCATGGTTCTGGATTGTAGGCTAGGTATCTTTTGCTTTAAGTCTGATATCCAATTATGAGTGTGTTGATATTATTTTTTTGTTTCTTGGACACCTCACTCATGATGGATTTTCTATTTCTGTGCATTTGCCTTCATGTTTTGGGATGTTATTTATTTCTTACTGCTGATTAGTATACCATTGGGTAAATGTAACTTATTTTCTTAATCCATTCAGCATTTGAAGGGCATAAAGTTTGTTTCCAAGATCTGGCCAATATGAATCATGTTGCTAAGGACATAGTTGAGCAAGTGAATTTTTGGTATAATTGAGCAACTTTTGGGTATATGACTTCCCATACCCAAGTGATTCCCTGAAGCTGTATAAGGAACCTTTGAGATAGAAGAAGCAAAATGAATGCTTACAGCTTACAGATAGAATAATTTCCTTCTTTTTTTTGTTTTTTTTGAGAAGGGGTTTATCTGTGGCTTTTAGAGGCTTTCCTGGAACTAGCTCTTATAGACCTGGCTGGTCTAGAAATGAGAGATCCATCTGCCTCTGCCTCCCAAGTACTGGGACTAAAGACATGTGCAACCAATGCCCGGGAAAATTAGTTTCTAAAGAGAAGGCAAATGAAGATGCAATGTGAGTTCATATTTGTGTAGGATTGTGTTGCTTTATGGGTATGATGTTTATATCTTTATTTTTGTTTGGCAATCACAGTGGGATCCCTTCTCTCCCTAGCAATGGAGGAAAAATTAGAGTACAGCTCTGAATCACAGTTTTCTTAGGGTAATTCACTTTCCAATACATGTGTCCTGTACAGCCTTCAATATTCACAATGTGGTAGGTGACTCCTATCAGGCCATGGTCAAGGCCTTGAACAATATAGACTTTATCTGGCAGAATTATTCAATCAAGGGCATATAATGTCAGTGAATACAGTCTAAGAAAATGTTACTCAAAGGCTTTCTTTGGTGGATATCCTCTTTCTGAAGAAGTAAATTTGGAGTAATATATTAAGAGTCAGAAATATCCACCAACTGTTAAGTTTTCGATTGATACATTCATTGTGTAAGATTTCAAGCTATTTCTTATTTTTTTCATGTTATTTTATTTTATTTCTATTTTGGAGACAGGGTGTATCTGTGGTTTTGGAGACTGTCCTCGAATAATTCCTTGTAGACACGGCTTGTTGTAGGGAAACCTGTATTCATGCCTGCTTAGGGGCTGGCTACAGGTCTGCCTGATCACGCCTGGGTGTGGTCATGGTGATGTAGAATAAGAGTTTCAGTTGACTAGCTTTCACTTTCAATTTTCACCCTTTCAGCTGCTGCCACGCTGGCTGGTTAGGTTGCTCTGTAAGTAATACCCTTATATTTCTATTTGGCTCTGTATTGGTAATTTCCCAATTTATCTGGTGTCAGGAGCAGGACCTTGGCCCCATTTAGGACAGCCTGCCGGTCCCACTCCCCACCGCCCCCCGACAACAGACTAGGATGGGAAAGAGCGCTATCTCCATAGGTACTCCCGGCTAGCTGCCAACCCATTGCCGTTGTGGTACTCAGAACCATCTGCCCAGTTTGGAGACAGTTTCTAAATGCCTAGAGTCCAGTAGATCTCGGCTTTCAGCAGAGGCTTCTCATGGCCACTGCTGCAGTAAAGCCACATCTCTTCAGTGGTTGTGGCCACAAGGCTGTATACTCTCTAAGATAAGCGAAACCGCTTTTGTGACCTCTCTCCATGGCTATCACCATCTTGCCTGACCCATTGCTGCAAAACGCCACGCCTAGTAACTGAATGTCTGTGCCACCTGCTGATCAAAGATCGTTACTGCATCTGGAATAGAAATCAGGTAAAATTATGGTGGAATATTTATCATTTGCTCAAGTTGGTAATATTTTTGCTTATTACATGAATTCAATGTTTGAGGAGGGTGCTAATTTGCTAATTACTGACCTATATACCGTAATGGCAGTTAGCTTGTTTGTACAAATAATATTACTAGCCAGCAGACTCAGGAACAGGGATAAGGATATCCTAACCACCTGCTTACAGGAAATAACAGCTTATGCAATGAGGTTTGGAGAACAGATTAGGTCAGATCACAATTGTGCAGCAAGTGGAACAGAAATTGGATGATAAGCTTGGCTTTGTGTCCAGTATGTTAAAGACACAACTGTCTGTTACCCAAGATGAGATGCAGCATATTTATGATAAGATAAACACGGAGAGATCCTCCATGTCTGAGGCCTTAGAGGCTAGGCTGTCAGAAGACCGTGATGAGCTAAAGAATATCTGTAGCCAGCTAGAAACTCAGATAAGCAATGTTACCCAGAAACTAGATGCAAAGGTGCAAAATTGGTTAATGTCATTCAATCAATTATTGAAGCAATTTAAGGTAGCAGATCACAAATTTGATTCTGGATTTGATTGTTTGGAAGTACAGGGCCAATAGATTACACAGGTCCACATGATCAATTCCTGAGGACTCAAAACCAGCAAATCATGAACTCGAATCTAGACTCCATTACCTATAAGGCAGTTTCCATGCCATCCAGATGCTGCCTAAGGATGATCATATTAAAGACCTAGAAAAATTGTAGAGGAGCAGTTAGAGCAATTTCCAGATTTACTAACATGCTTATAATCTTTTATGATTAAGGGGATTGAAACTTCTCATAAGGATATCATTACTAGGCTTAAAGATCATTGGAATGCCTCAGAAGCAGGATCACTCCAATCCCAGAAACACTCCACCCAGGTATCATGACTATTCTTCTAATGTTCTTCCTCGTACACCATTATTCTCTACAGATACCATGGTAGAAAAGCCATCTTCTAAGAAACAATCTCATGGATGGATGGCTTATGAATGGCAACCTATACAGCTGAAGGATCTTAAGAATATTAAAGAATCAGTTGTCTCATATGGTCTCCATAGCCCATACGTAAAACAGCTTTTACATTCATGGACAACCTTTAATAGGGTGACACCCACAGATTGTGAACAATTGATAGCAGCTGTGCTTGAGAATTCATGCCAAATCCAGTGGAAGGCATTGGTGAGCAAAGAGGCAAAGCTCCTTGGGCATCAGAGCTTAAAGGAAGGTTTTGAAGGCCCTTTAGATAAGATTCTTGGTGAGGGTATTTATGCTAACCCACAGGCTCAGGCTGAATATGATGACGATATATTGTACCTATGCAGGAAAGCAGCATCAAATGGCTGGGATAAGGTTCGTAAGCCAGGAGAACACCTAGAAGCTTATACCAGAATAGAACAGGGACCTACAGATCAGTTCCAGGACTCCGTACAAAGGTTAACTAGGGCAGTAGAATTACAGTTAATATATACAGAAACAAGTCAATCAATTATATATACAATAGTTTATGAAAATGCAAACCCAATATGCAAAAGAATACTTTTGCCTTTAAAGAACAGATCAGCTCCGCTAGAAGAATGGGTTTTGTATGCAGCCAACATTGACTATCATGTGCAAGACACTGGAGCTTGGGTAGGAGAAGCCATTTCGAAAGGTTTAAAAAGGTAACAGGAAATTAAGTGTTCTAGAGGTGAGGATGTAAGGGCTTGGGAAGGAGAAGCACCTTACAGATGTCAACATAGGTACCAAGAGGCTAGAGGCTACCACTACTATGAACCAGAACCTTGGGTAGGAAGAGCCGTCCCCTGGAGACCACGAAGGTATCAGGAACCTAGATGTTTCAACTGTGGTAAAATGGGACATACTAAGAGAAATTGTAGACAAATGAATTCTAACATACGGAAGGCCACTGCCTTCTGGATTGTGTAGAAGATGTGGTAAGGGCAGACAGTGGACCAACGAATGTAGATCGACCAGGAAAATGCAAGGAAACCCGTTAAGGTGGGGAAACCCCGAAGGGTCCTGAAGAAGTCCCCCACTTCGAGAAAGGTCCGGTCATTCCCAGTAGCAGTGGGAGACAATCTCTCACAGGATGAATAAATAGTTCTTTGCATATTTTGAAAAATGATACTGCTCTAGATGGAAGTTTAAATAGTGATGAGGAATCAAATGTGAATGGACAAAATGAGAAACGCATAATTTGGCAAACTTCTATTAATGATAAAAGGCCTCAGTCATCTGAGGCAAGCGACCTGCGTGCCAGACCCAGTTTGGCAGCAGCAGTGGCTTCTGAACAACTAACACCCAGAGGCAGCCCGGCCTCGATCTGCAGGCCCAGATAGGCCAGGAACTGTTTCCGGTTCTGCTTCGTCATCGCTGCTCAGAAACATCTGAGGAAAGTGACCTACATGCTGAACCAAGTTCGGTGGCAGTGGGTTCTGAACACCGAACATCCAGAGGCAACCTGGCCTCCATCTGCCGGCCCGGGTAGGCCAGGAAATGTTTCCAATTCCGGTTCATCATTGCTGCTCAGAGTCATCTGAAGCAAGCGACCCAAGTGCCATACAGAGTTAGGCAGCAGGATCCAACACCCCAAGGCCCGGTGACAGCTCTGCTTCCAACTGCAAGCCCAGCGGGAACTGGCACGCCTGAACACTGCTGACACCCATGTAACAGTGACACCTCCATCCACAAGAAGAGGACGGAAATCAGAGTATTGGATCAGTTTGCATCTACAAGAAGGGAATCGTGGTCCCACACCCACCAGGAGAACAAAAAACATTGGCTACACCCACCAGAAGAAAGGATGAGAAGAGGACAAGGTAAAAGCACATCCAACAGCAGAAAACCCAATATGACACCACTGGAGATTAGGAACCATACACCAGTAAGACCTCAACATCTGGATGCAGATGAATCAGAAGAGAATGGCCTTAAAAACACCTTCAGGAAAATGATAGAGGAACTCAAAGAGGACAGGAGAAAATCCCTTAAAGAAAATGAAGACAAAACAAACCAAAAAATACAAGAAACAGTTCAAGGCCTAAAACTGAAATGGAGAGAATAAAGAAAGCACAATCTTAGGGAATGGTGGAAATAGAAAAGCTGGGTAAAAGATCAGGAACTACAGATGTATGCATAACCAACAGAATACAAGTGATGGAAGAGAGAATCTCAGGAGATGAAACACAGAAATAGATTCATCATCCAAAGAAAATCTTATGTCCAACAAATCACTAACACAACATATCCAGGAAATATGGGATACCGTGAAAAGACCAAACTTAAGAATAATAGATATAGAAGAAGGTGAAGAAATCCAACTCAAAGGCACAGAAAACATATTCAACAAAATCAAAGAAAAAACTTTCCCAACCTAAAGAAAGACCTGCCAATGAAAATACAAGAAGCCTACAGAACACCACATAGACTGAACCAAATAAAAGGTCACCTTGCCACATAATAATCAAAACTCCAAGAATACACAACAAAGAGAAAATATTAAGAGCAGCAAAGGAATGAAGTCAAGTAACCTATAAAGGCAAACCTATCAGAATCACACCTGACTTTTCCTTGGAAACTCTGAAAGCCAGAAGGTCCTGGATCCATATTCTACCTACACTAAGAGACCATGGATGCCAGCCCAGACTACTATACCCAGCAAAGCTTTCAATCATTATAGATGGAGAAAACAAGATATTCCATGATAAAACCAGATTCAAACAATACATATCCACCAACACAGCCCTACAGAAAGTAATGGAAGGTAAACTGCAACCCAGGGAAACTAATTACAACCAGAAAAACATAGGAAATAGATAATCCCAACTTACCAACAGTCAAAAGAAGAAAGGGATAGAATCCCACACATAATCTTGCCACCATCACTAAATCAAAAACAAACCAGAATGAACAATAATCAATGGTGATTAATATCCATCTACATTAATGGTCTAAATTCCCCTATACAAAGACACAGATTACCAGAATGGATAAGAAGACACAATCCTTCCTTCTACTGCATACAAAAACTCACCGCAACCTCAAAGAGAGATGGTACCTAAGAATTAAAGGTTGGGGAAAAATTTTCCAATCAAATGGACCCAAGAAACAAGCGGGGGTAACAATCCTAATATCCAATAAATTGGACTTTAAACTAAAATTAGTCAAAAGAGATGAAGAAAGTCATTTCCAACTCAACACAGGAGAAATCCATCAAGATGAATTCTCAATTCTGAACATTTATGCCCCAAATACAAAAGGCATCCACGTTTGTAAAAGAAACTTTACTATAACTCAAATCACACATAAACACACACACACTTATAGTGGGAGATTTCAACACCCGACTCTCACCACTGGACAGGAACACCGGATAGAAACTTAACAAAGAAACAAAAGAACTAATAGACGTTATGGCACAATTGGACGTAGCAGATATCTATAGAACTTTCCACCCAAATACAAAACAAATTACCTTCTTCCCAGTGCCACATGGAACCTTCTCTAAAATAGAACACATACTTGGCACCATAGCAAACATCAACAAGTACAAAAAAATTGACATAACCCCCTGTGTCTTATCAGACCACAAAGCTTTATAATTAGAATTCAACAACAACAAGAACTACAGAAAACCTACAAACACATGGAAATTAAGTAACACCCAATTGCACAATTCATGGGTCCAGGAAGTAATAAAAAAAGAAATCAAAAATTTCCTAGAATTCAAAGAGAATGTGGACACAACATATCCAATCCTATGGGATATTCTGAAAGCAGTGCTAAGAGGAAAGTTCATAGCGCTAAATGCCCACATAAAAAGAAACAGGAGAATAATCACACTAGAGAATTAACAAACAGCACAACTGAAAGGTTTAGCAAATGAAGAAGACAATACATCCAGGAGGAGCAGAAACCATGAAATAATCAAATTGAGGGCTGAAATCAACAAAATGAAAACTAGGAGAACAATACAAAAAACTCAACCAGGGAACTCCTACAGCTGATAAACACCTTCAGCAAAGTGGCAGGATATAAGATTTACTCAAAAACATCTGTAGCCCTACTATATACGGATGACATATTGGTGGAGAAAGAAATCAGAGAAGCATCACCCTTTACAATTGCCACAAACAACATAAAATACCTTGGAGTGACACTAACCAAAAAAGTGAAAGACCTGTACTGTAAGAATTTTGAGTCTCTAAAGAAAGAAATAAAAGAAGATACCCCAAAATGGAAAGATCTCCCACGCTCTTGGATAGGCAGGATCAACATAGTAAAAATGGCAATCTTGCCAAAAGCAATCTACAGATTCAATGCAATCGCCATCAAAATCCCAACTCAATTCTTAAATGAACTTGAGAATAGAAAGAAAATATAAAAAATTGAATATGAATATGGGATGGAATATTATTAATATGTAAAGGATATATAGTGATTAGGATAAGGCAGGTAAGTAAAAAGAAGAAAATAAGGATAAAATAAATGTAACTATAGCAGAAAACAGAGAAGTTAATGTTAACTATTTCAGTAGTATACTTTTGACCTAATATAATTTAGATTATATAGCAATAACTAATGGTAAAATGTCCATGAATATGCTAATGAAAAGACATAAATGATGTTGTTCAAACATATAATGATGTGTTTTTATAGTATAATTTCGTCTAAAAAAGGTGTGTATCATATAATAAATTGGATTATTCTACTAATAAGACCATTTCTCCCATACTCAGGAAAACCAAGATTCTTTAAAAATATTCTGCAGGGTTGAAGCTTCCTGGGTTTAACTTCATGCACTTTGTCACGGATAGGGATGGATATATTAGCTTTTGTTTGAATTTTCACAATTTTAAAATTATATCAAACTAGAAAGTTCACAACATAAATGGGATGTCTGGGAGTCCCAATATGGAGGGTAAATAACAATCATATACTAAAAACAACAGTGGAAAAAAAGAAAACTCTAAGAGGATCAAAATTCTTCCCTCAACTTTAAGGGAAGTGAAAGAATAATCAGGATATTTTGTGTCCCTTGGAGGATGACATACTTTTTTAAAGCTGAGGGATCATCCAACATTCCTCCCTCACTTGTGGGTAGTTCTGGATCGCCACGCATATAGCTGGAACTATCCTGGGTCTGTTCTGTGAATGGGGGAACATCTACAGTCCTGGTAGTCCTCAGAGTAATGTCAATGTCCCATTCTTCAGTTGTGTTGTGTTTGACTCCTCACTGAGCTGCTATGTGAGATATGGGAATGTTTTAATCATAGCTTTTCTGGCATAAACCATGGTTGATTTAGTGTGGCCTCCTTGTGTTCTTGGAGTCTGTTTTTACATGCTTTTCACAAAGGCTGTTTGTCTTTAAAGCCTATTGCACTTAAATTTGACTATTGCTTCTATGGATTTCTGTTTATGTAAATTTGGGGACGTTCTGGTTTTGTTTGAACCTTTATGCAAAAGTAATAGCATTTAGATAAGAATTTGTGTTAGAAGTAAATGTGAAGAAAAATGCTGAAAAGAATGCCAGACAATTTGTGACAGCACACTATCACACCCATCTCTTCTTCTCATTCCACTCTGTAGTCACACTGACCTACTTACTGTCCCCTGGCTAACACACTCCCACCTTCGAGCTTTGGCATACATTATAAATACTGCCCATTACCACACTTTCCTTCCCTTTCACCACACTACCTTGGGTCTGAGTATTCCCTCCATGACCATGTCTTCCTTGGTCTCTCTCCCTTTGAGTTCACTCAAAAAATACTGCAAATTCTGTAAATATGTCTATTATAAGTTTGACATTTGTGTTTGTGTTGTAACGACGCTTTTATTATAAGCCCTCTCTCATAGTTTAGGAACTTTAAAGGCAGAGTTAACCTGTAAAATATCTAAAAGAACATGGCCACTGACTTTTTCCTCTGTTTATTTTTTTGTCTGTGGCATCACTCAGAACCAAACCAGGGCCTTTTGTATGCCAGGCAAGTGCCCTACCACTTAACTTACCTACAAACATTTTAAATTCTTTTGAGCACACATTTCTAAACATACGCAGGACAAGACTGTCCTCATACATTCAGAGCTACATACAGTAAGAACTATACTAAATGTCTGCCTGTTAAATAAAGTATAAGCCACAGGGACTGTATATGGTAGGAGTAGGCAACAGGAGATGGAGGGGAGGAAAATAAGTGAACCTGAGCCAAATGTAGAAATACTACCTTCATTTATCATTCACTTTAATTTCACTTCTGAAAACCTAATGAGAAGGTAGCAATAAAGGTACACTGTGTTCTGAAGAGGATGCATTGCCTCCTTTAGCTTTGTATAATTATGTTCTAGTAGAGAACACCTGAAAAATGTGGCTTGGCATTAAAACCATGAATCAAACAGTCTATAAGATTTGGTGATGTAAAACAGTACTGGAGAAGGTAGACAGATTTTCTAAAGTAAGAGTATCAAACTGCCTCCTTTAAAACAAGAGGCCATGGGCTGAAATTAGGATGTGTGCTGTGGGGGAGCTAGATCAGGAAATCTGTTTCCATGTCAAGAGTCCCTGCAGTATGGTGACCTGGGCAGATACTGGAGTTGATTGACTTCATCTGTGTCACCACCAGAGAGAAAGGCAGTGGTAATGATGACCTCACTAGTATCCATCTTTTTTATTTGGAGAAGTTAGAAATAAACCTTTAGATGGATGCTGAAGTAGGTATCATCTATCTCTGAGGCCTGATACAAGGTTTGCAATTTCTTAAGAATCTGAAGTCAGGAGACTTGGAAGGCAGAACAAGCAAGTTTCCCCAAAGGAAATGGTCAAAGGGGAGCAGTGGGAAAACAACTGGTGTGATGTCTGCCCTGAAAATGAGATGGCAATCACCAATTCCAGGCTGGGAGGTTTTCGACAATACTAAAACTCTTGGAGTATAGACCGGACTTCTGCTGAAAATACAGTCCAGCATGCTGTTGGCCAAAGAGTTTTGAACTTGAGAACAGGCACCTGACAAAGTGACTATGACTTCTGGCAACTCAACCACTGTCATCATATTCACAAATTCTGCTGTACTTCAAGGGGCCTGGGACCTGGGCGGCACTAAAGATGAGCAAGGGTGATGGCTCAGTGGGTAAAGTGCTGGTTGCACAAATGTGAGAATTTAATTTTGAATCCTTCATCCTGGGGTAAAAGCCGGACTATATCCTGCTTCCTAGAACCCTAGTTCTCCTGCTAAGAGGTGGGAGAGAGGAAGAAGACAATGTCCCAACCCCAACTTCAGGGAACTGATGACACAAACACATTACTTATGGTCATTCACCCTTGTGATCTACATTAATTGAAAAAAAAAGCTCCACAGATGCACAAAAAAGAAAGTGAAATAAAGTTATTTCTGGATTAGTAGACACTGGGGCAGATGTAACTATTGCTACCCAAAAGTCTTGGCCTCAGAAATGACCTCTTAGAGAGGCAAATGTACAATTTTTAGGAATTGGGACTCTATCTAGAGTTCAACAGAGTGTTAACTCGGTGGTCTGCATTGAACCAGAAGGACAGAAAGGGATACTGAAACTATACTTGACAGATATAGCTATAAATCTCTGGGGTCGTGATCTCTTACAGCAGCGGAATACTCAGATTAATATTCCTCAAGTGTCAGATATAAATTGTGTTAAATCTTTAGATAGTGGAAAAGATCTGGTAAGACGCTATAGAAAATGGTTACCAACCATCCATACTGCACAGAAACTAGGTACAAATGATGGACCTTCAGAGGAGCCAAAGGCCCTGCCATTGAAGTGTCAGTAATCCTATATACGTTACACATGTCAGATACCATACAGGTATGCCAGGCCCACTAGCACAAGGCAATGATGAGTTTGATCCTTTATCAATTGGAAGTGTGCTAGAAGCCTCAGAATTTCATAAGAAACTTCATGTAAATAGCAAAGGTTTGAAAAAGGACTTCTCCATCTTTTGGCAACAAGCCAAGGAGATAGAGAGAAACTGTCCTACTTGTTTATTTTACAAACAAACTCTATTGCCAGCAGTTTGTAATCCCAAGGGCATTCGGAGAAATGAGGTTTAGCAGATGGATGTCTTTCACTTGGCAGTATTTGGAAATTTGAAATATGTACATCCTACTATAGACACATTCTCTGGGTTCCAATGGACTACTGCTCTTAACTCTGAACAAGCTGATTCTGTTATTACACACCTGCTAGAGGTGATGGCAGTTATGGGTATACCTGCACAAATAAAAACTGACAATACTCCAGTATAAGTCTCCACAAAATTAGAACAATTTTTCAAATATTATAACATAAAGCATGTTACCACTATACTACACAATCCTACAGGCTAAGCAGTGGTTGAGAGATCTAACAGAACACTAAAGGAGATGCTCAACAAACAAGCTTGGAAGACTAAACCCCTAAAACATAGGTTGTACAATGTTTTATTAACACTAAACTTTCATAATGCCAATGAAAAAGGACAAACAGCTGTGGAAAGACACTGGACTACAGAAAAAACTGCTGAACTGAATCAGCCGGTATACTTCAAAGATGTACTAACCTCTGTATGGAAACCAGGACATGTGTTACATTGGGGTAGGGGATTTGCTTTGGTTTCCACAGGATAAGAAAAACTTTGGATACCATCAAAGTTAATCAAGATTCGAGATGAAAAGATAAAACCTCTCGACGAGGATAAATGGCAGGTATTCTAGTAAGGTGTATCTTATAAACCAAATAGAAACCTCCCAAAGGAGAGGGAAGTGTTTTGCTTTTATCTTCACAGGAAAACTCATCTCCTGAAAGGCAAATGACACTCCCTGGGTAGATACTTAAGAAGAGAAATTAGTTATAACAATCAAACTAAGGGAATGTGCCATACAGTAAACTTTACAGCTGTCTCTTAGAGAACTCTATTTCCTAGTCGCTATTCAATTAAACCAATGCTGGACTTAGAGGCGGATTTGGCTTTCTTCCTCTAAAATCCAAGCATGTTATTTAACTAAACTTTAGAGTTTCTGTATTGTATCAAGAAACCAATCCACGTAATAAAGAATAGAAGTAGAATTTGGGGATTGTCATTGTCTTTTCTTGGATCTTTCTTTTAAGGTATACACCCTTTCATAATTGTTATGCTCCCATGGTTGCCTTTCCCAGCATGTGGACATACACAAGCAAACATTTCTCTGCTAACTGTTTATGGTTGAGTCCCACACAGCCAATGAAGACCTGCCTGATAGCAATCCCTGGACACCATGGAAAGAAAATGGGCCATTCTTCCTCCATTGCACTGTATCCAACTTGCTCCATTTCAACTGACACACCCATCAGAGCTTCAGGTATAGACTTCAATCAAGTTGAGGATTTCAAGCAAGATATTCAATCAAGCAAATCCCATCTAACATGTACTGCATACAATCCATTCACGACCTTCACTATACTAACATTTTCTTCCTAGAGGACCCCAGAAGTCTATCATTGTCCAAGTTCAGCAGGAAGTAACTTGGAGGATGCTATGCCCCCTTTCCCCATTGTTGTCATTTAGGATACTGTACATACCTAGTTAGAGATAGTTTCCTATTGTTTATGGTTGGGAATGGAAGGAGGTGTTCAGTCTTGGATACCTCTTTCAGATTACTTTATTTTAATTACTTTAATTAAAATAGATAGTTAGGATGTGACAACAGCAGATTGTTTTTCTTATATTTCACATTTATGATTGTTAATTTTGGATACTTTACATTGTTAAAATTTTATCTTCTTTTAGATTAAACGATGAATTGTAAGGGAACCTGTAGCCACACCTGCGTAGGGGCTGGCTACTGGTCTGCCTTACGCTCTGAGGGCATGGTCATGGTGACTTAGAGTAAGAGTTTCAGTTGGCTGGGTTTAACTTTCAGTTTTCACCCTTTTGGCTTGCTGCACAGACTGCAGCTGGGCTGGCTGGCTAGGTCACTCTGTAAGTTAGGCTTTTCGCTATTAAATGCCCTTATATTTCTACTTGGCTCCGTATTGGTAATTTCCCACTTTAGCTTGTTTCAAACTAACAGAGATCCAACTGCCTCTCACTCTCTAGTACTGGGAATAAAGATGTGTGCCGCCAACCCCCGCTTCAAGCTATATCTTAAAATGGATTAAGAATAATGGGGAAGGTGTTTTTCTCTAATGATATATCTGTCCTACTGAATCTATTTTAAGGACTATACAAGTCTGTTTTAGAGTCTACATTCCACAGACATTGTCAAGGTTGTTTCATCTACTGAATTCAAGGATATTTAAAAATAGAGGCCCTGATGGAATCTGTACAATCCCAAGGCATTTTGGGATCTAGAATCCTTTAATGTGAAGTATTAAAAGTCACACTCTCACACTTGAATCATGGCCATGTAAAGCAAGAAATAAACTGTATTATTCCTGGAGTCTACATATGGTGTCTGGGTAAGTTGTGACCATTCCAGGAGATTTTTACTTCATGCTTTGTGGAAAACAGACAATTCAGAATTCTAAAGAAAGATTCAAATTTTATGGAGTGCCCTTCATTTTCCCTACTTTTTCATTGGCTCTTTATATCAAACTATGCCACTTGTCCAGGGGACACAACCTATCCTGGCTATTCTTTCACTACCATTAAAGTTGAGGGGATAATTTTGATCTACTTGGTGTTTTCTATGTTTTAACTGTTAAGGTTATGATTTGATTGTCATTTCTGCTTGATAGGGGGGCTCACAAACATTCAATTTATATTGTGCCCTTTCCAATTTCATATAACTTTAAATAGTGAAATCTCAAAAACTAGCAAAACTATCCAACAATGTCTGTGATGATGTGCATGAAGGTAAACCCTGGATGAATTAAACCTAGAGAATTTTATAGAACAAATAATGGACTTGATGAACATGAAAGAAATGGTCTTCTTAGTGGAATAAAACTATTTTGTGTGATATACACCTTACTTGATTAAATTATACTATAATAAAATCTTAATTGCATGTATGAAGACTATCACTTATGTCTTTTCTTTAGCATATTCATGGCCTCTTTACCATTAGTTATTGGTATATAATCTAAATTAAACTAATTAGAATGTACAATACTGAAATTATAATCATTACCTTCTCAGTTTTCCGTTCTAGTTTCATTTATTTTATCCTTATTTGCTTCTAATTTCCTACCTGTCTTTTCCCAATCACTTTATAGCCTTTACCATTAATATTATTCCCTGTTATTATTCATTTTAAATTTTCTTTTTCTTTCTGTCTTTTTATTTTAGTTAATACTTCCTTCTTTCATTATTTCTTCCATCCTTTCCTTTATTTTCTACTGCAAAATGTCCATTTAAAAAACCTGAAAATTTTTGTCACAGACCACTTCATGTCGCAGTATATAACTTCAAATGAATATTGCCCTCACTTTGAATAGAAAACAGTATGAACTTTGCAGCTTGATTTGCATATAAGCAACTAGTTGTCTTAGTGGAAATGTAGAAGTAAGACGTTTAAGGCAGTGTATTTTCTTAGTGAGAATATTAGCAGGAGAGATATCCATGATGTAATGAAAGTTTGTTTAAACCCGTGAAAGATGAAGAGGTTCCCTTGCAAGTTTCAATTGAATTTTGGCTTATCTAGCTAGAAAAGATATAATGTAATATATTTGATTCATTTACACTTGGACGGAATATCTCTCAGTCATAGATAAATTCCCTGCAAGATTTGTCAGGTCAAAATTTTCAAAGTCTGGTATGTATCATTTTCTATATTATGGAGCCTATTATTTTTAGATACTCTCTGATCACAGGTAGAATAATGGGTAGCACATGGACAGCTAATACCTTAGAATAGTGTTTGAGGAAATGGCAAGTAGGGAGAAATTCATCTACACCTCAAAAAATTCAGAAAGTTTCCCAAAATCATGCATACATATTATAATCTAGGATGCTATATCCTGTATTAGAGCTATCCAAATTTCAAAGAATGAACAATGTGATCACTTGTACAAATCAGATACCAACACAAATGAAAAAGAACCTAGATTAACAACACAATTTATAGTCCAATGATCAGAAAAGATAAAAAATACCATTCTCTGTATAGATATTTATTTTTAGTGAGAACAGGTAAGACTGTTGTCTCATAATATAGAGATAAATAATCTTTTCAGATATTTGACATTAAATAATCTGTTGAGAACCCTAAGCTTGTCCACATGATTCAAGGACATTCTTACCAACAGTGGTATCATAAAATGAAGTTTATATACAAAGAATATATAGTGTCTTCTGCCAAAGAGTGTGTAATATTATTTCAGGTAACACACCAAATATCTCAAAATTAATCCAGTTGCCTTTGTAGGCTCATGACTTATCAAATGGAAACTTCTTCTTGAGTAACATAATATATTCCCCAAACAAATCTATTAGAAATTTAAAGAAAAGAATCACTTCTTGGTGCTTTACAATGGAATGTATGTGAGCATGGGTGTCAATTTTATGCCTTATATTCACTGTTAACCTGTGTTTGCCTCTTTCCCAAGGCATATGTCATTTTCCAAACATTGTGGAATTGATTGAACCCCTATGGTCAGTCCAAGAAGCCACATGAAGCTGAAATGCAGTGTTATCATTGGATATTTTACTCTCCCCAAAGGAATATCTATTATATATCCTTAGACATCATCATATATTGAGGTGAGTTTTCTGTCATTATAGCCTATGGTGGTCTAAAGACTATGGATCACAGTGAAGAGTACAGATTCCAGTGCAGGTATGAATAACTCCAAACTTGATTAACAAGAGAAAGAAAATAATAGAGCTCCAAGATCAATTTGTGAGCAGAATTAGCAGGAAAGCAAATTATAACAAGCCAAATTCTCTATGAGTCAATATACAAGGGGGAAGGTTTCTGTGTCCCCTTCATAAATTCTCTGTATAGAACTGAGATCTCACCTACAAAGAGTAACATTGTGTGTCCTGTGATGCTTCGGGCATCTCTAGACCCTCTCCATCCTGGGATCACAAATGGTCTGGGTTATTCTTGCCTCTACTCTTGAAATAAGTCCAAACACTGCTATTGTGAGAAGCTAGTTTTGTATAAATTTTAGATTATTATGTGATTATTATATTCCCCCATCTGTTTGAGTGGAAAAAGACCTCCATTTTAGCACTGAATATTCTTTCCATTATTAAAGATTTTTCAAATATAACATCCTTATTAAAATAAAAAACATTGTTTAGATTTGAATTTGTCTGATGGTTAAGGATGTCGACCTCATTTTTATGTGTCTTTCAGCCAATTTAGATTCCTCTATTGGGAATTCTTTATTTTCCATTGTATGCCACTTTTTAATTGGTTTATTTGTTGTTTTGGAAAGTAGCTTCTTGAGTTCTCTGTAAATTCTGGAGATCGGATTTCTGTTTCCTATGGGGTTGGTGGATATTTTTCTCATCCTGTGGGCTGACTATTTGTATTGCTGACTGTGTCATTACAGAAGCTACTGGTTGTGTAGAGGGAAGAATAGAGGAGAGAAAAATAAGAGTTGCCATCAGATAGGGAGCCAGTACAGGTTTAAGAGAAATCAGGCACTAGGGAAAAGTCTGAAGATCTATAAGGATGACACCAAATAAGCATCTAAGCAACAATGAAGAAGCTACCTTAAATGCCCTCCCCTGATAAGGAGACAGATCACTAACATATGTGCCATCATAGAGACTTCCTTCAGCATCTTATGCAAGTAGAAAAAGATACACAGAGCTAATCACTGGACCGAACTGGAATCAGGTTGCAGAGAAGGAGTGATGAACAAAGGGGCCAATATCAGGCTGGTGAAACCAAGCTCATCTGAACATGGAGTAGCACTTGTCCCCCAGACTGATCCATGAGAATCCAGCATAGAACTCATCCAGAACCTATGAAAGCAGGTGTCAATGAGGAATCTTCAGAAAACTCTGTGGCATCTTATAGCAGATCAGCACATATCCTTAGCATAGGAATGGAATTTAGTAGCCCATTTCAAATATAAGGATATTCCCTAAGCCTAGACAGTGGGAGAGAGCCTAGGTCCTATCACAAAGGACAAGACAGACTCTTAATATCCCCCGCTAGGGAAGACCTCACTCGCACAGGGTAGCAGAAATGATATGGGATAGGTAGGGATTTAGATGGTGCAGGGGAGTAGGGGAGGTAGAGGGAACTGGGATTCACATGTAAAACAATATTGTTTCTAATTTAAATTAAAAAATGGAGAAAAAAGATAAAAAGTAAAACTACAAATGTACCAAAATGTATGAGTGAAATACCCGGAAGCCTTAAACCTTACCAAAAAGTACAAAAAACATGAGTTTGTATCCATTTTGGGAACTGCAGCATATGGGCTACATCTAAGTGTTCATAAATCAACTGGAATGGTATAATGATGCATTTACATACATGTGTCCTGGACTGAAGACTTAGTAGAATACTGTTCGGCAGTAGAAGTAAAAATAGTTAAAGCCAGAGAGAGATTTGTTCCTTCTGCCTAAGTACAGGAAGATAAATTGTGAGGTGATGAGTGGGAATGGTTGGTTTACTATTTGTAGATGAAACACATTGTGACAGACAGATCATAAGTGTTTCCTGGCAACTGTGACAGTAATCTCTCTCCCCAAATCATGGGCCCAAGAAGCAGTGAGCAATTGTGATGAAGTTTTGTACTTGGGGAATTTAATTTCCTAATTTATCTTCCATGTTACATCTTTTATTGTCACCATATAATAGTGGCTCATTTCCCAAAGGAGCTTCAGACAAAAGGTTTGGGCATTTCCAAGCAACTGAAACTTTTAATCAATATGAGGGTACCTAATCTCAATAAATATAATCCATGAAGGACCTGATCCAATCTTTT
Organism: Cricetulus griseus; assembly: GCF_003668045.3. Lineage (NCBI taxonomy): Eukaryota > Metazoa > Chordata > Mammalia > Rodentia > Cricetidae > Cricetulus > Cricetulus griseus. The sequence continues at coordinate 3,272,430 of NW_023276919.1, forward strand.
GTTAGTAGATTTCCTCTTCCACATGAAGTAGAACCCTGTTGTGTCTTTTCTGCTTAGTTATGTACCCCACATTCTAATTGGATAACTTGGTGTTTTGGTGACTATTTTCTACATTTCTTTGTATATTTTACAAATCAGCCCTTGGATAGATGTGGGATAGATTTCATACAAATTGGGTTCCAGATGTTCCTTCTCTAGGAGAAGCTGATTAAAACAGGTAACTACTGTAGAAGACTCAGTTGATCAAAAGCAAATCACAATGGCATTTCACAGCAATCCTATGGCCCACAAACTACATGCACTGAATTAAGAGCTGAAGGAGATCTAAATCCTAGCACAACTGCTGAATGGGATATTGGTAATACCATAGGGGCATACATTCCTTCTTCCTCAGTAGAGGTCCAGATTACTTCCAGATCTCTTGAAGGGGACTTAACAACATGCACAAGTGAGAGAGAAGTTCTGGCTGAAGACTCCACTGTAGAGGGGTTGTTGGATGAATGGTGCACTTTACCTGAATCTCATCAGTCTTTGCAGTTACTCAAGGGCCTATAACACTGTCCCTTACTGTAGACTGGAAGATCACACATAGATCCTCTCAGGTGGAGGAGTTGAAATCTTCTTCCTCTTTCAAAGAGGACCCCATGCCATCCTGATGTATGAAAATCAGAACTCACCAGACAACCACAGTACAAGGAAGACAATAGATCACATTCTGATGATGTTTGGTCATGCCAGGAATCTGATGACCCAGAATCTCTGACATCTCCTTTGACATCTGAGGGAGGCCTAAATTTCAACACAAAAGATGAATGGGACTTTGATATTGTTCTTGGTACATCTGTGTTTCTAAATCTCCTTCATTCTCAGAACAGGCACAGGTTACTTCCATTTCTACTGGCAAAGCCCAAACACATTCCACATGTCAGAGAGATGCTGTAGATGATCTCTCACCTTCACAGGGTTCTGTGGAACCATTTTGCATTGGTCATGGACCAATTCTGCAATGTCAGTTCACTCCAGGGCCTATAACACTATCCATTCCAGCAGACTGTACATATGCATATATGCCCTTCCTGGAGGAAGAGATCATACATTCTCCCTCTTACAAAGTGGGTTCCAGTCGTTCTTCCTCTAGGAGAAGCAGATTGAAATAGGAAACCATAATGGAATGAAGAATCAGTAGATCACATACAGATCAAAGTGGCATTGCACAGAAATCCTATGACCCACAAAATCCCTGCACTGCCTTTAGAGCTGAGTGAGGCCTAAAACTTTGCATATCTGATGAAAGGATTATTGGCATTACCATGGGGAGATCAGAGTGTCCAGAGTTTCCTTCATCCTCAGAAGAGGACCAAGTTATTTTCAGCTCTCCTGGAGGAGCCTCAACATCATTTACAAGTGAGGGAGGAGTTCTGGCTGAGGACTCAACTGCAGAATTTTTGCTAAACCAATTTTGCTCTGTCACTGATTTTTCTCAGCCATTGTATTTCACTCAAGGGCCTACAAAATTGTCCATTCCTGTAGATTGCAATCTCATGCATAGTTCTTCTCAGGTGGAAGTGTTGACAACTTCTTCCTCTTTCAGAGAGGACCCAATGCCATCCACTTGTATGAAAACCAGTTCAACAGTCAGACACAGAGCAAGGAAGACTCAGTAGATCACATCCTGATGCTAATTACTTACACCAGAAATCCAATGAACCAAAACCTTCTACCTCTGCTTTAACTGTTGAGGAAGGCTTCTAACATCCAACAAACAAGATGATTGGGACTTTGACATTGTTCTTGGAACATCTGCGTGTCTAATCCTTCCGTTATTCTCAGAACAGTAACAGATTACTACCATCTCTACTGTCAAAGCTCAAACACAGTCCAAATGGGTTGGAGTTTATTTAGATAATTCCTCACCATTGGAGGGGTATCTGAATCCATATTTCTCTGGCCCTGGTTATTTTAAGCCCTTGCAGTTCACTGAATGGCCTGTAAAATTATCCATTCCATCAGATTGAACATACACACTTTTGCCCTACCCGGATGAAAATATCACTCAATCTCCCACTTACAAAGTATGGATGAGGGGTTCCTGTTCCAGGATAAGGAATATGAATCAGGAAAATACAGCTCAAGGAAGTCTAAGTAGATCAAAACCAGATTAAATGGCCTAGAGTTGCAAAATATAACCAACAGACTCCTTGCACTGCCTTAAGTGCCAAACACTTCTGATAAATGGGATACTGATATTATAATAGATCACCTGATTCTCCAGACATTCTGGAATCCTGAGAAGAGGCCCAGGTTACTTCCAGATCTACTAGAGGGGCCTTAGAATCCTTATCATTTGTGCAAGAAATTCATGATGATGCCTCTTCTTCATTGAGTACTCTGAACCAATTTTGTTGTCCCTGACTCTGTACAGCATTTGCCCTTCAACCAAAGACTAACAACACCGTCAATAACTGTAGATTGGACTTTCACACATATGCCCTCTCAGGTGGAAGATGTCCTCTAAAAAAGTTGACCCCAGGGCCTCCTCTTGTATGAGAAATAAAATTCAACAGGCAGCCCCTGCACAAAGAAGCCTGAATAGATCACATTCTGATGCCAATTACTAAGGCCAGAAATCCAAAGGCAAAAAATATCCCAGCAATGTCATAACAGTGAAGGGAGGCCTGACATGCAATACAAAAGATAAATGGGACTTTAAAATTGTTCTAGGAACATCTGTGTCTCCAGAACTTCCCATATTCTCAGAACAGTCACAGGATATTTCCTTCTCTACTGGTGGGGAATAAGCAGAGTCCATAACTGAGGGAGTTTGAATTATCCCTCACATTGAGAGGGTCCTGTGGAACTATTTTCCTGTGACTCTGGATCTCTTCTGCCCTTTCAGCTCACTCAAGGGCCTCTAACACTATCCATTCCTGCAGAGTGAACATACACACACATGCCATCTACACGGTAAGTGATCACTAATTCTCCCTCTTACAAAATAGCAACCAGGCATTCCATCTCTTGGAGAAGACGATAAAACCTGGAAATCAGCATTCAGAAAGGAGCTGCAGTAGATCACATCAAGATCACAATGACACTGCACAGCATTCCTATGACCCACAAACTCCTTTCAATGCATTAAAATTGAGGGAGGGCTAAAAACTAGAATAACTGATGAATGGTACATTGGTATTACCATGAGAACTGACATTCCTACATGCTCAGAAGAGGCCCATATTAGTTCATAGTCTACCTGATAGGCTATTATATCATCCATGTGTGAATTACTTATAACTCCCCTATAGAGTCCTCAGTGAACCAATTTTGCTCTTCATTCATCTCACCTTCATTCATCTCAGCCTTTGCACTTCATTCAAGGGTCTATAACCCTTTCCATTCCTGTAGACTGGATGCTTATACATATGCCTTCACACATAGAATAGCTGACACATTTGCCCTCTTACAAATGTGGCCCAATATTGTCATCCTCTTTGAGAAGCAAACATAAATTAGGAGCTACAGATTAAGTAAGACTCAATGGATCATCACCAGTTTACCATGGCTTATACCAGAAAATCATTGACCCCGAAACTCCTTCTGCTTCCTTAAAAAGTGAGGAAACACTAACATTTAACTCATCTGATGGATGGGCCTTTTTCATTTCTTTTGGGCATTCTTTTTTCTGAGGTCTTTCCTTCATCTTCATTACAGGCACAGGTTAAATCTTTGGAGAGGTCCTAGCACATACCACAAGTGAGAGGAGCATTCATGATGATGACTCTCCTTAGAGGGTATTGTGCAAACATTTTGCTCTACCCGGAGAACTTTTGGCGTTTTAATTCACTCAAATGTTTGTTTTTTGTCCATACCTGCAGACCAGAATTTCAGACATGTGTTATCCCAGGTAGAGTAGCTGACCCATTCTCCCTCCTACAATATTGGCCCCGTGTGTTCTTCTATTAGGAGAAGCATATGGAAACAGAAAACCCGGACAGAATGAAGCCTCCACATACTGATTAAAATGGATTAGACTAGAAAACCTATGGCCCACAAATTCCCAGCTAAGTCCTAATACCCGATGAAGTCATCAAAACCAACATATTTTATGAAAGCTACTTAAACTTTATTCTAGGCACATCTGAGTCACTAGACATTCCATCATCCTCACATCAAGCACAGATAACTTTCTTCTAAACTAAAGACATTTTACAAATTATACATGTGATATATGGGTTCTAAATTGTCCCACACCTATATGTTGGATTGTGGATCACTTTTCCTGTCACTGATTCTTTTGGGCCTTTGAAGTTTACCCAGGCACCTTTCAAAATGACCATACTGGCATACAGTAATTTTCAACGTCTCCCTTCCTATTAAGATGTTGCTTTCCATTCTATTTCTAGTACTCTGGGGACAATACATTACAAACTACAGAGAAGAGATGCAAACAGGTAGACCCTCTTCAAGGGAGCATCAAAATATTTCCTTCAGAACAGTATGTCTTCAATCAGACCTCACAGAACTAAAATGCTTCAGACCCATTCACATGCAGCAAATGTTCCAGATAGGCCCCTTTTCCAGCTGATAGCTAAAAGGCATTTGCATGACTCAATAAGCTGTGAGACATATATCTTTAGAACTAATGCCCTAAGAAGTGCACAGATACATATTTCCCTTTAAATTCATTATATAATTATAATCTGTCATAAGGAGACACATCAGGTATCTAATCATAGCAAATGTATGGTAAATAAAACTAAGCCAGTTATAGGACACAATCTAAAGTTCTAATTGCCACAGCAGTTTACTGAGAAATGCACACTGGGAACTAAGGGCTTCAGACTTTCCTCAGTAGATCAACATACAATGTAACATACCTATCTTGATTCACATGGTCTTGGACATTCCATAAAGACCAAAGTGAATTTCAGACAAAATAATGTTGGGAATTAGATGTTTGCATGATTAACAGGAGGCAAAAGATTCCAAATCATTAATCAGGGGAATCTGAGATCTATCCAGTGAAGGGAAATAAGGTGAGACATGTCTTCATGTCAGAGGACTCAAAACTTAAAATATTAAGAAGAACAAAGATTTGTATATTCCCCTCCAAACAAGGATTCTTGGAATATCTTTCATTCTCAACAGGTACTATTAAAGTCCTGCTCTAATGAGATACACGTGAGTGCATGACAGTGATAGTATTGCACCTCACACTTTTGAGAAAGAAGAAATGAAATAAGATCTTCAAGGTTCTGAAAATTTCTCATTCTGTGAAAACAGGTACAAAGATAAGACCTAGACTTAAAGTCATCATAACTAACCTACTAAAGTAATATATAATAGGAAAATTCTCATATGTTGAAATTAAGTTATTTCTGCTAACAACAGGAGCATACCACCAGATTTTCAGGAGTGGACTGAGAGTGGCAGGCAGGTATCCAGATTCTAGGGGGGAATTCAGACATTAATTATCTCTATTATATTGGGAGATAAAATATCTTAATAAGAAGTAAGCTACATATCATACCATTTGTGTACTAATGTGTTTCTACACATTAAATGGTGATTAAAAGACTATCACTAAAAGAGGATACAATATCTTCTTTGCATTCATGCTAGCCCTAGTTCTAAAAGGTTTCCAAGGAAAACTAACAGTGATTGAGAACTTCTCCCTCTGTGCTTGGTAGCCCTTATGTATACCCTTTTCCAAGAGAAATTTGGGTAACACTAATTTGAAGAACCATCACAAGAATATAGAAAAGCTAGCTTGAAAACAAGGCCATTTAATGATAAGATTTCATCAAAATTTGGAAGTTCATTTTATTCCTGATAACATCTCTAAAGATATTTATAAGTTTGAGAACCTAGGCCCAGGAATGTACATCCAAATTCTGAGAAGAATGTGAAGATTTTGCTCATACCTTCAGTGTAGTTGCCAGACACAGACATTTTCTATACTTTAAGGAATTCAGTTATGACAAGTATTTTCCTGGATTGTGCTCTTCCTTACAGGGCAAATTGTTGTAGTCAAACTTACAACAACACTATTGGAGATACACTGCACTCCAAAACTTTTTTTTCACCAAATGTAAGACAGGAGTTAGAATTTATTCATTTGCTTCAAGGAGCCCTCATATTTCCCTTTTCTGAGCCTAGGCACATTGATGAGCCTACTTACTGAGAAACATTATTCACTATAGTGGCATATAAGAGAAAACAAAGAGAGCAAACAGAGCCTTGTTCATTCAATTCAGTCAGTAGAAACTGGTTCATCATTGCACCAAAGATCTGTTAAGTTGGCTGAACCCAAGTGTAACTGCAAATTATCTGGTAACAGACAATGAAAATTTTCAAGAATCCTACGAGTGTTGACATATCTCTTGCAGATGAACTCTAGATATGAATATGCCATATCAAACAGAAGACTGGGAATCTAAGGAGAATATTCTAGGACTATACTGAACTGAATTTTACATGGTTTGGAAATGTCTGCTGAAAATGTTTCAGATTTTCCCTATGTCAGAAGGGAGTATAAATTCCACGTTTTTAAAAGAGTGTGTCTGATATACATAGCTCAACTCCTTCTCAGAAATCCTATGTACTTATATTCTTCATTTTTCCACTGATAACAAAGGGAGCAACGAATTTTTCTTCCAAGGTCAAAGAGTGCAAAGACCTTGACTATAGAAAAGTTTCTTGGCACCTTTATAGCTATAGCTATGACCAGTGTAGGAGAAGAGGTAATTTTGGAAAAAAATATTCAGAAGGCCTGGTGTCAGGGGGAATGATGGTCAGATGAGGGATTAGATCCTGAGAGAGAGAGAGAGAGGTCCCAGATTAGTAGGAAGGGATATGGGACCATGGAGAGTCTGAATACTATTTATCAGGAGTGAATATATGGACCCGTTTGCATGGGCACCATTCAGCTCCCTGGAACTTAAAGGAATATTTTGGCTTTGTGAAAAACATAAATTTGAAACACATCAGCTCCTCTTTATGATAGAAACAACTTGGCTGAAATCATTCTCATTTTGGAATGGGAAGAGTATATTTAGGACAATAAAAAAGCACTATATGTTTGCCATTGTAGAGTGGTGTAGCATTCTCTTCAGTTCTTGGACAGAGAGAAAGATAGATAGACACACAGACACACACACACACACACACACACACACTTACACACAGAGAGAGACAGAGAGACAGAGAGACAGAGAGCGAGATACAAACAGACAGATGAAAGCACAGTTTAGTAGGAGTCCAGTACAGAACAAGTACAGCTGCAGGTATTCACCCAGGGTGCAGAGGCAAATACAGAGGACCATGCAAAGAGAGACAGACAGACAGAGAGGGAAAGAGAGACAGAATAAGAGAGCATGAGAGTGGCATTGTTTTACTGTACCATGCAGGCCCAATGCAAAGCAGGTAGAATTAAAGACTCCCATCCAGGGTGTAGAGACATACACAGAGAGACACAGACAGTGAGAAACAGAGATACACACAGAGTAAGTGATAGAGACAGCGTTAGAGAATGATATGACAGACTAACAGACAGATAGACACACAGACAGGCCAAGGCTTAGTGTAGGCTTAGATAAGTGCATACCAAGTCCAGAGGCAGGCTCCCAAAATACTCATGCTGTCTCTTCTTAATGAACTCTACCTTTTGATGACATCATCTCATGTATCCAAGTGTTTCACCGTTTGGTTAGTCCCAGAAAAAGATCTCTGTGAGGCCCTGATCAACCGAGCCTGGGTATGGAGAGAGTTCACAGAGAAAGAGTCTCCATGGCATTCACAGCTCCAGAGTTGGTCATTTGTTTATGAAGAAGGGGAAAGCTCGCTATGGAGACAGAACCCTGAGCAATGGAACACGAATCTTAGACTGTCCATTAACTTAAGATTTTCTGACATAATTTGAGAGGGTGAGTGGGGGAGACAGGAGAAGAAATGAAGAGGGTCAGAGGAAGATACCAGATAGCAGATTACAGAGAGTAATTGGAGGTGACAGAGAGAGAATAAGACAGCACGAGTGGGTCCGGATCTGACTTATAAAGGGGTCCATTAAACCTGCCTGCAGGCTTAGTACCTGTGGAAGCCTGGACTGAACAGACTACTGGCTGAGTGAGTGCACCCTTACAGTTGTCTTGGGCAGGCAGCCTGATGCCAGGAATTTTCATTCCTACCTTCAATGATTATTGAAATGTGGGGTGTTAGACTCTACAACTTAGTGAATAAAGATGTCGAGGTTTCAAGACTGCTTCCTTTGATAAAGGGACACTGACCGTCTTTGAGGGACCTGAGAAATGTGGGTTACTAACACATCCTGGAGTAACTTATTGCTCCAAGAATTTCCAGATAGTGTGGCATTTTCTGGGACATCCTAAGCTTCAGAAGATGTCAGCAGTGTAGGAGATGAGGTTAAGATTAGAAAACAAATATTTCTGAAGTCCTGGTTTCAGAGGGGTGTATGGTCAGTTGAGAGAGGGCTTTCCTAGGGAAGGTCGCAGATGAGGAAGAAAGGAATCTTGGATCATTATGAGGCAATACTATTTATCATCAGTGCATCTTTGGACCTTGTTGCATGGGTCTGATTAAGCTCTCTGGAACTTACAGGAAAACTTTGGGATTGCCAAAAACATAAATTGGAAACTCATCAGCTGCCTTAGTTTGATAGAAGCAACTTGGCTGTAAACATTAACATTTAGGAAAGAGAAGGTTATCTTTAGGACAATAAAAATGCACCTGAATTTTGACATTTTATAGTGGTTTAGCATGCTCTTCAGTACTCTGACAGAGAGACAACACAAAAACAGCAAGGGAGACACATACAGATAAACAAAGAGAGAGAGAGAGCCTCAGAATAGCAGGTAGCCCCAGTGCAAAGCACGTACTGTTGTAGATGCCAACCAGGGTAAATGGACATATACAGATAGACAGAGACAGAGATAAACATAGGCAGAGACCATGTGTGGTAGAGAGTTAGGGACTGAAAATTCAGACAGACAGAGAGACACACAGACAAACCAAAGCTTAGTGTAGGCTGAAATAAGTGAATACCAGGTAGAGGAGAAGGTCCCAACATACACATGGAGGTGCTCTCTTTGTCTCATGAACTCTGTCATGCTGCTGACTTCATTTCAAGAATCAAAGCAGCTGCAGTACTATGATGCTACAATCTAATCTAAGAAATGGAATTCAAACTTTCCTGAAGGAAGGTACCATGCAAAACAAAATTCTGTTCTTTTGTGTGTCTTTTCATTTCTTAGTTTATTGATGCACATTAGGGAATATGACATTCCTCAAAAAAGGCATTTGAACAAATTTTCCTTGGTAACAGTAAACGGAAGGATTCCTTAATCACAAGATGTATTTCCCAGGAGGGAGTCCAAGGAAAGCTTGGTATGCCTGATCTCAGAACTAAGAGTCAGCGAGAACTCATGGACAAGGGCAGAACAAAATGCCTGAACCTTGAAGTCAACACAGGGCCCTAAAAGTGGAGGAAAGAATCTGCCAAAGACATAATGCTGAAAACATAAATGATTCAGCAAATGTGGTGTTGGACCTCATCTTTGGGATTCACACCTACCTGAAGGGGTGTCTCAACTTTTGGTCAGTCTGAGAAAATGATCTCTGCAGTTTACCACTCACCCAAACATGGGCAAGGAGAGAATTCACAGAGAGAGACCCTCCAAGGCTTTCACAACACCCGTGTTGGTCTTTTGTTTAAGTGGAAGGGAAAGCCCACTTTGGAAACTGATCCCTGAGCAAAGGAACACCAACCTTAGAAAGTCTGTGAACCAAGGGATTATGACAGGGTGGGAGAGAGTGAGTGCGAGAGACATGAGAAAAGACGAAGAGGGTCAGAGGAAGAGTAGAGAGCAGATAGCAGAGAGGAAGTAGAAGGTGAGAGAGAGATAGAGAGAGATAGAAAGAGAGAGAGACTGATAGGGTGAGAGAGATAGAATAAAAGAGCATGAGTATGTCGGTATCTGTTTTTTAAAGGGGTCCATTAAATCTGCCAGCAAACTTAGTACCCATGGAAGCCTTGACTGAACAAGTATTGTCTGAATGAGTGAATTATGCACAGTGCCTTGGACAGGCCAGCCAGATGCCTGGAACTTTCATTCCAAATTTCCCTGAATACTGAATGTTAGGGTGGTAGACTTGGCAATTTGGAAATAAGGATATCAAGTTCTCAAGACTGCATCCTGTTGAAGTAGAGGTATTGACCATCATTGGTTGACATGAGAACGTTGTGGTACTACCACATTCTGGAGTATCTGGTTGATCCTTCCTTGTACAGGCCGTGTAGCACACACTTGGTCCTCCTGTATCTTGCCAGATGTCAGCAGTGTAGGAGATGAGGTGAAATTTAGAAAAGAAAATATATCTGAATCCCTGGTATCAGAGGGGAGAGTGGTCAGATGAGGGAGTGGTTCCCGAGAAAGAGATCCCAGATGAGGAGGAAACGAATCTGGGATCTGTTACGATAAATCTTTCTTCCATTGAGCCCCACTGCCAGCTGCCCGCCGAGTTATGGCCCAAATAAATACACAGAGAGACTTGTATTAGGTACCATGTTGCTTGGTCAATGACTAGGATTCTCATCTGTTAGCTCAATCTCAATTATCATACATCTATATATTTTATAAGACTTATCTTATAGGACGCCTTATTGACAACCCTCCTTACTGGTGAATCACATCCTGCCAATGGAGAAGGAACGGGAAAAGAGAGCGACACTTCCTTTTTCCTCTTCTTAAATATGAGTCTCCTTGCTATGTCACTTCCTGCCTGGAACACCACTTCTCTACTACATTTCCCAGAATCCTCTTCGACTCCTAGTCCAGCCTAACTTGCTGTCTCATTGTCCAAGCAAGTACTTTATTTAACAATCAATAAGATAAATACACACAGAAGTATTTCCCCCATAAAGGATCTTTGAGAAGCTGAATACTATTTATGTAGAGTGCATCTTTGGACCTGATTGGATGGGTCCCATTCAGCTCCTGGAACTCACATGAATATTTTGGGTTTACCAAAAATACAAATTGGAGATACATCAGGTGCCTCTTTATGATAGAAGCAATTTGGCTGAAAGCATTCTTATGGAAAGGGAAGGGTATCTTTCACACAATAAATAAGAAACTTAATTTTGTCATTGTAGAGGGGTTTAGCATGATCTTCCGTAGTCTGACAGAGACAGTCCCTCAAACACACACACACACACACACACACACACACACGAGAGAGAGAGAGAGAGAGAGAGAGAGAGAGAGAGAGAGAGACAGAGAGAGAGAGAGACAGAGAGAGAGAGAGGCACATATAAAATCTCAGTTTAAGTGGAGACCCGTCGAGAACAAGTACAGCTGCAGGTATTCACACAGGGTGCAGAGGTAAAAACAGAGGACCAGACAGAGACAGAGAGAGAATGAGAGAGACACACAGAGAGAGAGAGAGACTTTGGCTTAGAGTAGCAGCCAAACCATTGAAAGCAAGTAGAATTATACACTCCCACCCATTGTGTAGAGACATAAACATAGAGAAACAGACAGTGAGAGACAGAGATACAAAGTGATGGAGACAGAGACAGTGAGTGATAGAGAGAGAGTTAGAGAATGAAAAGACAGACAGCAGACAGACAGACAGACAGACAGACAGACAGACACATAGACAGGCCAAGGCTTAGTGTAGGCTAGGATAAGTGCATATAACCTCCAGAGGCAGGCTACCAACATCCTCTTGGAGGATGCTGTCAGTAACTAATGAACTCTGTCATGCTGCTGACATCATCTCATGCACCCAAGTATCTGCAGTCCAATGATCTCTCAATCTAATCTAAGAAAATGAATTTAATCCTTCCTCGAAGAAGCTAATTATGGAAAACTCAACTTTTTTTTTACAATAATGTGATTCCTTTCATTTTCTTATTCCATTGATGTACTTCTTTGTGTCGTCCACCCTTGACCAGCAAGAATGACGCCACACCGAGGAATCTTCTTCAACACAGTTTAATCGGGAACCTCTTTGCTTTTACAGTGTATAATGGCAGCGGCCCCGGGTCGAGGGAGATGGGGCCTGATATAGTCTACATCTACCAATCACCTAACCCTATGTGGCATGCCAGGATAGGTTGTCTCCAAGCAGAATTAAGAGGATACATGACCTTAACCAAATTTGGAGTTGTTTACCACAGAGAGCGCTCACCATCGGGCTGGCGGAGGGCGGAAACCGGCGCCATCTTTTGGGTGCGGTTTTCTGCAGCTCCCTACAGTTCCCCCTTTTTGTTTTAATATTATAGGAGTAGCAGTATCTATCTGTTGTCAGATTTCAGTCATCTCTGTCTTAGGTTCAACCCCAGTGTCCCTATCTTACCCGTCAAAGAGTCACTGTGTCGCCCTCACAGACTCATGTCTTAGGTTGAAGGGAACACATGTATGCTTATTCGCTCAGCAAAAGGGTAGGTGCCCGTCATTGAGCATGACTGATTCAGATACGTATCACTCACTCAGCAAGGGTGAGACAGACATCTATTTGTCTGTCAGCATGGATAACCATGCTTGAGGGGGCTGTCCTGCTTCCACAGCAGCAAAGGCCTGTACCAACATGGCAGCTTGGGAATTTTGCGACTTTCTGATCCTGCATAGGCACCACAGGCAAACAAAAATGGCTAACAGCATCATGGAAAACAAAACCCCTACTCCAGCCCATTCCTTAACTAAACTAAAGGCTCTCTTAAGGGTAGTTAAGAGGGTATTAACAGTGGGCGTGTAGCATTGACGACAATAATCTGTTGTTTCAGGGTGTCTGTCAGGTTCTCGAACTGTTGACTCCAATTTCCCTGAAGGTAGGCACTCAGCTGCCAAGTCAGGTTGCTGTTCTCCGTGAAATTATTGGCCATCCTGGAGGTGATACACAAAGAAGAAAAGGAATGAATGCATCCTATGGAAGTTAAGGTTACTAAATCATCCACCTGTTCCTGCAACAGGTCCACTCTTTGGTTCACAGTTAGAATGCCAGCTTTTAAGTGGCCATCAATAGATCTCAAGGTAGTTAATGTTGTAGCTGTTTTTTCCACAATGTCATTGACTGTCTCAGCTGATTGGACCTGAGCAGCCATGGCAATGCGGCAGTCGTAGCCACTGCTGCAGAAAGGGTAATGGCAGTAACCAATGCTGCAGTTATGCCAAAATCCCATTTGGTTCTGATGATTTCTGTAATGGGAAACGTTCCTGTATCCACTTTGACCGGAATAGGAACATACATAGGAATCCTCATCACTACTGCTGTATTAGCAGAACCATTCCAACATTGGCTAGCAATGCAGGAGACATCAGTCGAATTGCACGAGATCACTTCTTTGGTAGCCTCAGTAGCATTAGAGAGCAGAAAGAAAAAAGGAGCTTTCAAATATACTGGGCTAGCTGGAACATTGAGATTATTCAAAGTTTTATGTATTGATAGATTCTTAAGAGAAGGCCCCTTCTCATCCCTTGTACCAGAAACATTAAGAAGTCTTCTGCAGAGATTCTGGAGAACTGCAAAAGGTTCAAGAGAAGTAAATGCTCCACGCTCGTTGGAGAGTTCCCATTGAAACCATGGCTAGGTATTTTTACTGCCTGTTCTTTGGGAACCTCCTTGAGTTAGGTTATACTGGTACTTGCCAAGAGGGGGAGTAAATTCAAAACCTGGAGCTATCTGTTTAAGTTTGTGGTCTGGACTCTGACAAGGCATCCAATGAGGAGGATAGCCTCGATTGGGTGCACAATAAGGCAAGACTTGTCGAGCAGTGGAGTTCTCTTGATTAATGTGTGAATTTGAGGGTCGGAGCCCCTCCATCAGCATCAGAAATGTAGTGATATTTACATCTTTGGTCCCATTTGTACCATGCCAGAGCCAGAACTAGCGCCTGTACTAAACTGAGACAGGGCTTCAGTGAGCATAGTTCTCGAGATCTGGTTATTAGTAAGGGGATCAAGCCAATTGCCAATAGAACCATTCTTCAACCAAATGCATGGGTTAGAATTATTAATAAGGGAGAAGCATAATGCTCCATGGAGAGAAATATTAGCGGCTAAATACTGGGCAGTGTCAGGGTCTAAATTGACACAAGGCAAGCCCAATTCACAACTAGTAGAAAAGAAAACAGGCAAAACTTTAGATGTGCTATGAACAGGCAAGGGAATTGGCCATGCTTTCGCTATGGCCCACAGGATTTGTTCTCTGGCCTGGATCAGCCACGGTGTTGCCAAGGTCAGCAGCAGGATCAATATCGGAGGCTTCATCTTGTTTGTTGCACCTCCTCATTAGTCTCTCTGGAATCCACACCGGGTCTTGCTGATCCTGAGAGAAAACACAAACAGAACCTCTCGCCCATGCTAACACCGGGTCCGGTCCATGCCATAGAACCGTAAGGATATCTTTCCATTTTACATAGCCCTTCTGAGCAGGTGCCTGAGTCTGGTGCCTGTCGGCAGCAGAAAGGCCTTGAGAATCCAAGTTTAAAAAATTCAGAGTAAAGAGAGGCAAGGATAGTTGTTCCTTTGGTGTTCTACCATGGCCTATTCCCCCTTTTTGTTTTAATAAACATTCTTTCAATGTACGATGGGCTATTTCAACTATTCCTTGTCCTTGGGGATTATAAGGCAGGCCATGGTTTAATTGGACTTCCATCTGTTTACAGAAGGAGGTAAAAGATTGAGCTGTATAAGCAGGACCATTGTCAGTCTTTAATTGCTGAGGTTTTCCCCAGGCAGCCCACGCCTCAAGGCAATGTCCAATAACATTGCGAGCCTTTTCCCCATTCATAGGGGTGGCATGGATGATGCCTGAACAGGTATCCACAGACACATGGACATATTTAAGAGTTCCAAATCCTGAAAAATGAGTTACATCCATTTGCCAGATCTTCAAGGGCAATAACCCTCTGGGATTGACCCCCAGGCTAGGGGCATGCACAAAGGTTATACACTGTTGACAATTCAATACTATCTGTCTAGCTTCTGCTCGAGATAGCCGAAACCTTTGCTGTAAAGTTTTTTCAGATACATGGAATTGTTTGTGAATTTGCTGTGCTCGCTCCATAGAGGAAGCGAAAAATACATATTCCCCTCTAGTACAGAGATCTACGATCTCATTGCCTTTTGATAGAGGTCCAGGCAAGTTGGTATGAGCTCTAATATGTTGTATAAAAAATTTCTGATCGCGATGCCAGATCAACTTTTGCAACTCCTGTAAGAGTATGCAAACTGTACTATTAGGTTTGATAGGGCCTGCAACCTCCAGGGCCTTAACAGCACTCACAACATATGCCGAATCAGAAATCAGATTAAAGGAGAACGGGCAATTTCTAAACACTTCAAGAACAATTTTACATTCAATAATCTGGGGGCAGCCAGGCTGATATTGAAATTGCACTGGATCGTGATGCTCTATCATATAGGCTCCACAGCCAGTCTTGGATCCATCAGTGAAAATGTTTCTGGCTCCAGCAATAGGAGCTGCTGCAGTCATTTTAGGAAAAATGACTGGATGTTCTTTAAAAAATGACATTAGAGGGTGTTTTGGATAATGATTATCTTTTTCTCCTGAAAATCCACATCGAAGAATTGCCCAATCATCCACAGTTCCACAAAGTATCTTAACTTGTTGAACAGTATATGGGATTATGATCTTATTTGGTAGTCTCCCAAAATAGTGAATGCATTGCTGTATCCCATTTTGAGCCAAGTCAGCAACCGCTGCAGGATAGTATTCAATAGTTTTTCCTGGGGAGGATTTAGAATAAATCCATAGTAACGGACCATCTTGCCACAGCAAAGCTGTAGGCTGGGAGAATGTTGGAAGCACACACAAAAGAATATCCATATTTTCTATTAGCCGTTTAAGGCTGGCATTTTGTAATTCTGTCTCCACTTTCTTTAAAGCTTCTCTGGCTTCAGCAGTTAACTGCCTAGGTGAATCTAATGCTGAATCACCATTGAGAATATTATACAATGGTTTCAACTCATAATTAGGCAATTTTAAATAACATCTTATCCAATTTATATCTCCCAACAACTTTTGAAAATCATTAAGAGTTTTCAAATTATCTTTTCTAATCTCTATCTTTTGTGGAATAATTGTATGAGGGAGAATCTTAGCCCCTAGATAGTTAACAACAGTGTCCTTTTGTACCTTTTCTGAGGCTATGACTAAATTATGCATCTCAAGCAATTTTACCAATTTTGTATATGCCTTATTGAGTGTTTTATCATCTTTGGCAGCCAATAAAATATCATCCATATATTGAACACATATAATCGTTGGAAAGTCGACTCTCAAAGGAGAAATTGCTTCTGCTACAAACAACTGACACATAGTAGGACTATTGGCCATCCCCTGTGGCAACACTATCCATTCATACCTTAGATCAGGTTGTTCATGATTACAAGAGGGCAGAGTAAATGCAAAATGCCCTGAATCCTTGCCACACAAAGGTATGGAAAAGAAACAATCTTTAATATCTATAGAGATGATAGGCCATGATGCAGGTAAAGAAGTTAAAAGTGGAAGACCATGTTGTACAGGGCCCATAATTTGCATCTGATGATTAATAGCTCTAAGATCGTGAAGCAGTCTCCATTTACCAGATTTTTTCTTAATGACAAAAATAGAAGTATTCCATGGAGATACAGAGGCTTTTATATGCCCCAGACCCAGCTGCTCCTGCACTAGAGTCTTAGCAGCTTCCAGTTTTTCAGAGGAAAGTGGCCACTGAGGAACCCATACTGGCTCCTCTGTTTTCCAGGTAATAGGAATACCTCCCTCAGTGGCCC
This sequence comes from Cricetulus griseus, assembly GCF_003668045.3. Taxonomy (NCBI): domain Eukaryota; kingdom Metazoa; phylum Chordata; class Mammalia; order Rodentia; family Cricetidae; genus Cricetulus; species Cricetulus griseus. Next base: position 3,289,247 of record NW_023276919.1, read on the forward strand.
CTAGGAAAAACCCAGACCTAGATTCTTTGGTCTTGGTTGTGGGATAATAGGACTGGTACGACCCTGCAGATGTTTCCCGAGGCCTCGGCCTGGGACGTATCCCATTCGTTTCATGATACCTTGAGATGTTTCTGAGTATTCATTTGTGAGTTTAAAACCCATATCCTTTAACAAATCTCTTCCCCATAATGAAATTGGTAAGTCTAACACATAAGGTTGCATGGTCCCTGAATGCCCTTCCTGATCTTTCCAAGGCAATTGTCTAGCACTCATATCAGGAGCCTTAGCATAGCCTAAACCTTGTAAAGTTTGAGAAGAAACCTGTATAGGCCAGCCAGAGGGCCAATCTTTAGTGGCTATGATGCTCTTATCAGCTCCAGAATCTAGTAAGCCTAAGATTTTCTTACCATTCACTATTAACTCAAGGGTTGGACGTTGATCAAGGTCTAAAGCTAGGAAAGTTAAGTTTGATCCAGTGGAACCAAAGTTTCCCTCTCCTCTCTCTCTGGCTTGTGCTGGAAACTTGTCATGCAAACTTGGCAAAAGCAGTAGCTGTGCTATCCTGTCTCCAAGAGAAATGGCTGTAATCCCGCTAGGAGATTCTACCATGATCTTTACTACACCCATGTAATCAGGATCTATAACTCCAGGATGTACTCGTAAGCCTTTCAATGCTGCAGATGATCTTCCTATAAGCAAACCTACTGTGCCAGGTTCAAGGGATCCCTTAAAATCAGTGTCAACAAGCTGGACCCCCATTCTGGGAGTCAATACGAGTCTGGTGGTGGAGCATAAGTCCAGCCCCGCGGAGCCTGTAGTGGCTCTCCTCGGTCCCTCGGATGACGAAGAAAGGGCCAGGTTTTGGGACTCTGTTCCTGGTTCTGATGCTCCATGACCCCATATATTTGTGGGCCCTGGGGTCGTGGGCCCCATCGTCCATTTTTTGGACGGGCTCCTCCATACCCCTGAACAAGAGGCTGTCCACTGATGTCTTTTACTGATCTACAATCCTTAGCCCAATGATTTCCTTTTCTACATCTAGGACATAAGCCAGGTTGCTTAGGGCACGGAGCAGAATTATTGACTTTAGTGTTTCCTCCCTCGGGGCATTGTTTTTTCAAATGCCCTTGCTTGCCGCATTTAAAGCAAGCTCCTGAACCTCCGCCTTTCTTAGTTAATTGCATCACAGCAGCTGCTAGGCCAGCATTAGTGAGCGGACCACCTAACTCCCTACAGACTTTCATCCAGACTTCAAGGCCTTTACCCTTATATGGAGTTATTGCAGCCCAACACTCCTTTGTACACTGTTCATAAATCAGCTGTTTGATCAAAGGCATAGCAGCATCTGGATCCCAAAACACTCTTCCTGCAGCTTCTACCATTCTTGCCACAAAGTCTGAAAAGGGTTACATAGGACCTTGTAATATCTTTGTAAGATTTCCACTGACCTCACCTTTGTTAGGCAGAGACCTCCAAGCCCTAATGGCTATTTGATTAATCTGATCATACACTTGAGGAGGATATTCTGTTTGTTGCTGTGCAAAATGTCCTTGACCAAGAAGCATGTCCACATCCCAATATTGATCACCAGCTGCACGATTAATTGCACCTTGATCATTGGCAAACTCAATTTGGAAAGCTCTCCAATCCAAATATTGTCCTGGTGATAAGCAAGCTCTTACCAAATTCGTCCAATCGCTAGGTGTCATACAGAAGCGACTGAGTGCTTCTACCTGGGCAATTGTAAAAGCTGCCGTCACCCCATAGGTGCGTACCGATTCTGCCAGAGCTTTGACTATTTTAAAGTCTATTGGTTCATAATATCTCTGTTGGTTACCATCTCTAAAAACTGGATAAGCCAGTGGTCGAGTAACCCGAAGCTCAGTACGAACCATACGCCACACTTCCGGACAGAAGGTGGAGCAACCAGGACCTCCTACTTCCTCTTTCGAGCAGTAGGGGGGAGGAACGATAGGGTGGTGCCCTTGCTTTACAGTCGCCATTTTAGGGCGTTGTTTTTCTGATACTTTTAAAGAATGTTTTTCCATGAGCTCAATAATCTCTTCCTCCTCTTCCTCCATGATGTCCTCATCCTCACATATATCTTGCTCTGATTCTGAATCCTCTCCTGGTTCTTTTAACTCCTTCCTCAACCTTCCTAGAGAAGGATAGACTCGCTTCTTATCCCCTTTGGGTTTCTCCTTTGTTTTCTCACTTTCTGACTGTTCTGATCTTTCTTCTTGGAGCATTTCAAGGGCAGCCTGTCCATTCGCTATAGCTTTCTTATTTCCCCCTTTGTCCTCTAGACAGCTGCTCACCAGATGCCAAACCGGGTGAACACTAGGCTTCAATGTTCCTTGCTCCCAGGCAAAATCCAGGTCTTTCCCTAATTCATCCCAACTATCCACAGTGAGATTGCCTGAGGCTGCGAACCAGGGTGCAATGGTGTTGCATTCATTCAGGAACCTCTGTAATGTGGCTTTAGTTAACCTTAAATTTTTAGAATGAAGCAGCTCTTGAAGAGCCAGAAAAATTGGATGTGATTGTGACGATCCCATTGTGCTTTTGTCTTAGTTAGCTCGGTCCGAAGGTGTGCAAGTCGGATAACACCACCAGAAAACAAAAGCCCACACTGCGATGTTAAAAAGCAGCCAAATCACCACTATAATAGCGGGGTCCATTAACTTACTCTCACTCTGCAAGTTAAAGCAGAAGCGAGGTTTTTTACTTTCGGTTCGCTTTTGTCGAGAACAGTGTTGCTCCTTTCCAGAGACTTTACTGCCTCTTCCCTGAGGGCTTTGGTACTCCTTTACTGGAGACCTATCTCCTCTTTTCCTGAGGACCTTGGTGCTCCTTTACTGGAGACCTATCTCCACATTCACCGAGGACTTTACAGTTCCACTTACTTTGGGAACTTACCGGCGCCACCCCGACTGTGAGAAGTTCTGACTCCCCGTACGGGCCACCACTTGTGGTGTCCACCCTTGACCAGCAAGAACGATGCCACACCGAGGAATCTTCTTCAACACAGTTTAATCGGGAACCTCTTTGCTTTTACAGTGTATAATGGCGGCGGCCCCAGGTCGAGGGAGATGGGGCCTGATATAGTCCCTGATATGATGAGAGACAATCACCTAACCCTAAGTGGTGTGCCAGGATAGGTTGTCTCCAAGCAGAATTAAGAGGATACATGACCTTAACCAAATTTGGAGTTGTTTACCAGAGAGCGCTCGCCGTCGGGCTGGCGGAGGGCAGAAACCGGCGCCATCTTTTGGGTGCGGTATTCTGCAGCTCCCTACACTTCTTAGGGTATTTGACATTCCCCCACAAAAGGCATTAAATGGATTTTCCACTGTAGCAGTAACCGCTAGATTCCATTAAAGATAAGATGTAATTCTGATGGAGGTGGCTGAAGAAGGCTTGGTACCCAACATCTCAGAAGATGGAGTCAGCCTTATCTCATCGACAATTGTGGAACAAAAATTGCCTGAACAGTTATGATGACACAGGGGTCTGAACACTGGAGGGAAGAAATTCCCAAAGGCACAATTAAGAATGTGGTGGCGGAGCTCATCTTTGGGAAACACACCGACTTGATGGGGTGTTTCTCCTTTTTGTCAGTCGCAGAAAAAGATCTCTGTGATGTCCCACTCAACGGAGCCTCGGAACACTGAGCAATGGAACACGAAACTTAGAATGTCCATCAACTTTAGATTTTCTGACATGTTTGGAGAGGGTGAGTCGGGGCGACAGGTGAAGAGATTAAGAGGGTCAGAGGAAGAGCAAGTCGCAGATTGTAGAGAGGAATTGGAAGGTTTCAGTGAGAGAATAAGACAGCAGGTGTGGGTGGGGATATGTCTTTTAAAGGGGTACTATAAACATGCCTGCAGACTTAGTACCCATGGAACCCTGACCTGAAGACAATACTTGCTGAGTGATTGCACCCTTCCAGGTGTCATGGCCAAATAGCAAGATGCCTGGATCCTTCATTCCCACCTTAATTTTGCCATTTTAGAATGGTTTAGCATGCTCTTCAGTACTCTGATAGAGAGACAGACACACACAAACACACACAACGAGACAGACACATAGACAAAAGGATCAGATTTGGTTGAGAATAGTTCTTAGCAAGCCCAGAGCTGGTATCAACCCAGGTTGCATAGGCAATGGGAGAAGGCCAGAGAGAGTGTGAGAGAGTGAGACAGTGAGAGAGAGAGAGAGAGAGAGAGAGAGAGAGAGAGAGAGAGAGAGAGAGAGAGGCTCAGTTAGCTGGCAGGCCCAGTGCAAAGCAGGGAGATTTGTAGAGGCCCACCAGGGTGGAGACATATAGAGACAGAGACAATGAGAGACAGAGATACAAAGAGACAGTGACAGTGAGTGATACATAGTTAGAGATGAAAAGTCAGACAAACCAACAGGGAGATACACTGACAAATCAAGGCTTAGTGTAGGCCTAGATAAGTGAATACCAGGTCAATGGGAGGGTCTTAACATACTCATGGAGGATGCAGTCTCTGCCTCATGAACTCTGTCCTGCTGCTGACATCATTTGGTGCATCCAAGTACTTGCAGTCCAATTATCCTTCAATCTAATCTATGTAATTTAAACATTCCTGGAAGAAGCTACCATGCAAAACTCAACTTTTGTTCAGTAATGAGTGTCATTTGATTCCCTGAGTGCACTGATGCACATCTTGGGAATATGACATTCCTCCATAAAAGCTTTTGAACTGTTTTTGCATGGTAACAGTAAAGGGAAAGATCCCTTAATCATAAAATGTATTTCCCATGGGCGAGGCCTAGAAGTATTGGTACTACCGATCTCGGAACTCAGATTCAGCTTGAACTCATGGACAATGGCACAAAAAATGCCTGAACATTCATGTCGAGACAGAATTTCTAAAGGAGGAGGGAATAAACTGCAAAGGCATGATGCTGAAAACACAAATGATTCATCGAAATTGGTGTTGGACCTCATCCTTGTGATAAACACCAACCTGAATGTGCGTCTCACCATTTAGTCAGTACTAGTAAATGATCTCTGTGGTTTCCCGCACACCCAAGCATGGGCAAGGAGAAAGGTCATAGAGAGAGACCCTCCCTTGCTTTCATAGCAATAGCATTGGTCATTTGTTTAAGTAGAAGGGGAAAGTATGTAATGGAATCTGAACACTGAGCAATGGAACACCTACCTTAGAAAGTCCATGAACCGAGGATTTCAGACAAGTTAGAAAAGCGTTAGTGGGGGAGACAGGAGAAGAGACGAAGAGTTTCAGATGGATAGCAAACAGCAGATAGCAGAGAGGAAGTGGAAGATGAGAGGGAGGGAGAGAGAGAGAGAGAGAGAGAGAGAGAGAGAGAGAGAGAGAGAGAGAATATGAGAGAATACGAGAGAATAGTAGGTTGGGATCTCTCTTTTTAAGGGCTCATTTAAACCTGTCTGCACACTTAGTATCCATGGAAGCATGGACTAAACAGTGTACTGCCTGAGTGAGTGCATCATGCCTTGGACAGGTCATCTGGATGCCTGAAACTTTCATTCCCATTTTCCCTGAATACTGAATGTTGGGTTGTTAGAAACGGCAATTTAGGGAAAAGGGATATCGAGTTCTCAAGACTGCATCCTGCTGAGGTAGGGCATTGACCATGATTGGGGACCTGAGAATGTTGTGACACTACCACATCCTGTACTGTCTGTTTGCTCCTTCCTTGGACAGGCCAGGTAGCACTTACTTGGCATTCCTAGACCTCTCCAGATGTCAGCAATTTAGGAGATGAGGATAAGTTTAGAAAAGAAAATGTTTCTGAAGTCCTGAAGACGTGTGAGTGGTCAGATGAGGGAGTTGTTACCGAGAGATAAGACCCAGATGAGGAGGAAAGAAATCTGGGATCATTGAGAGGTTGAATATAATTTACTGGAGGGCATCATTTTTGGACCTGTTTGCATGGGTCGCATTTAACTCCCTGGAAATTAGAAGAATATTTTGGGTTTGCCTGAAACAAAAATTGGAGACACATCAGCTGCCTCTTTATGATAGAAGCAACTAGTCTGAAAACATTCTCATTTTGGAATGGGAAGAGTATCTTTCAGACAATAAATAACCACCTTAATTTTGCCATTGTAGAGGGGTTTAGCATGCTCTTCTGTACTAGAACAGAGAGACAGAAAGACACACACACACACACACAGAGAGAGAGAGAGAGAGAGAGAGAGAGAGAGAGAGAGAGAGAGAAGCAAGCAGACAGATTAAAGCTCAGTTTAGTGGGAGACCAGTAGAGAACAAGTATAACTCCAGGTATTCACCCAGGGTGCAGAGGTAAAATTAGAGGACCAGACAGAGAGGGTGACAGACTTAGTGTAGCCGGCAAACATTTCAAAGTAGGTAGAATAATAGACTCCCACCCAGTGTGTAGAGACATATATATAGAGATACAGACAGTGAGAGACAGAGATACAGAGAAACAGAGACAGAGACATTGAGTGATAGAGTTAGAGAAAGAATTGTGAGACAGACAGACAGGGACAAGCCAAGGCTTAGTGTAGGCTAGGATAAGTACATATCAACTCAAGAGACAGGCTCTCAACATACTCATGGAGGATGCTTTCTCTGATTATTGAACTCTGTCCTGCTGCTGACATCATCCCATGCAACCTAGTATCTTCAATGATTTTTCAATCTAATCTAAGAAATGGGATTTAAACTTTCCTGGAAGAAATTAACCATGGAAAACTCACCTTTTTTACAGTAATATAATTCCTTTCATTTTCTTATTCCACTCATGTACTACTTAGGATATTTGACATTCCTCCACAAAAAGGCATTAAACTGTATTTTTCACGCTATCACTAACCTCTACATTCCCTTAAACATAAGATGTAATCCCAATGGAGGTGGCTGAAAGAGGCTTGGTCCTTCACATCACAGAATACGGAGTCAAGCATAACTCATCGACAATTTTGGAACAAAAAATGCCTGAAGAGTTGAGATCACACAGGGGTCTGAATAGTGGAGGGGAGAAACTTCCAAAGGCGTAAATCTAAAACCCACAGGTGATTCAGCGAATGTAGTGCTGGACCTCATCCTTGGCAACCACACCGACCTGATGGGTTGTTTCAACGTTTGGTCAGTCACAGAAAAAATCTATTAGATGTCAAGCTCAACAGAACATGGGTATGGAAAGAATTCACAGAGAGAGAGCATCCATTGCTTTCACAACTCAAGAGTTGGTCATTTGTTTACGAGGAAGGGGAAAGTTCGCTATGGAGACAGAACCCTGAGCAATGGAACACGAATCTTAGAATGTCCGTCCATGAATTAGATTTTCTTACATTGTTGAAGATGGTGAGTGGGGAAGACAGAAGAAGAAATGAAGAAGGTCAGAGGAAGATAGCAAATAGCAGAGAGGAATTGGAAGGTGAAAGAATAAGATATCAGGAATGTGTAGGGAACTGTCTTATAAAGGGGCCCAATAACCATGCCTGCAGAATTAGTACCCAGGTAAACCCTGGACTTAACAGAGTTGTTGCTGAATGAATGCACACTTTCAGGTGTGATGGGCAGGATCTTCCTAGAGATGACCAGGAAGGGACTCTAGGATCATTGAGAGCCTGAATACTAATTATCAGGAGTGCATCATTTTTGGAATTCTTTGTCCCAGTCATCTCACGGGAATATACAGCAATATTTTGGGTTAACCAAAAACATCAACTGGATACACATCAGGTGCCTCTTTATGATGGAAGCTCCTTGGCTGAAAGCATTCTCACTTTGTAATGGGAATGGTATATTTTGTCCATTAAAAAGCACCTTAATTTCCCATTGTAGACAGGTTTAGCATGCTCGTTCATACCAGAACAAAGAGACAGAAAGATAGAGAGAGATCGAGAGACAGAGAGAGAGACAGGGACACATGCAAACTGACAGATAAAAGCCCGGTTTAGGTGGAGACCAGTCCAGAACAAGTACAGCTCCAGTTATTCACCCAGGATGCAGAGGTTAAAACAGAGGACCAGACAGACAGAGAGAGATAGATAGAGAGAGAGAGAGAGAGAGAGAGAGAGAGAGAGAGAGAGAGAGACTTTGGCTTAGTGTAGCCGGGACACATTGCAAAGCAGGTAGAATTATAGACTCCCACCCAAGGTGTAAAGAAATATACATAGACACAGAAGTGAGATATAGAGATACACAGATAGAGAGACAGACAGAATGTGTCAGAGTAAGTGAGAGAATGAAAGGAGAGACATACAGAAACAGAGACAGTCCAAGGCTTAGTATATGCCAGGATATGTGCATATCACATGCAGATCAGGCTCCAAACATACTCACAGACGATGCTGTTCTACCTAATGAAGTCTGTCTTGCTGCTGATAGCATCTCATGCCCCCAACTTCCTGAAGTCCAATGATTTTCAATCTAATCTAAGAAATGGTATTTAAACATTTCTGGAAGAAATTAATGATGCAAAACTAACCTTTTTTAAAGAAATATGATTCCTTCCATTTTCTTATTCCATTATAGTACTTCTTAGTGTATTTGACATTCCTCCACAAAAAGGCATTAAACAGTTTTTCCACAATAACAGTAGCAGCCAGATTCCCTTAAACATCCAATGAGGTGGCTGAAGGAGGCTCGGTACCCTACATCTCAGAATATGGAGTCAGGCTAAACTCATCGACAATTGTGGAACAAAAAATGCCCGAAGAGGTGAGACGACACAATGATCTGAACAGTGGAGGGGGAGAAACTCCCAAAGGCGTAAATCTGAAACCCACAGGTGATTCCGTGAAGTGGACCTCATCCTTGGGAAACACACCAACCTGATGTGGTGTTTCAACGTTTGGTCTGTCCCAGAAAAATATCTCTGCGAAGTCCCACTCAACCGAGACTGGGTATGGAGAGAGTTCACAGAGAAATAATGTCCATGGCTTTGACAGCTCCAGATTTAGTCATTTTTTACATGGAAGGGAAAGCTCGCTATGGAGCCAGAAACCTGAGCAATGGAACACGAATCTTAGAATGTCCATGAACTATAGATTTTCTGACATTGTTGAAGACAGTGAGTAGGGGCGACAAAAGAAGAGATGAAGAGGGTCAGAGGAAGATACCAGATAGCAGATAGCAGAGAGGAATTGGAAGGTGGCAGAGAAAAATCCATCAGGGTGGATAGGGATCTGTCTATTAAAGGGGTTCTATAACCCTGCCTGCAGACTTAGTACCCATGGAACTCTGGACTGAACAGAATAGTGGCTGAGTAAGTGCACAATTTCAAGTGACATGGTGAGCTAGACCGATACCATGACCTTTCATGCCCAATATCAATGGTTATGGAAATTTGGTATCTTATATTTGCAACTTATGGAGTAAGGATGTCAAGACCTCAAGACTGATTCTTTTTGATGAACTGGCATTGACCATTTTTAGGGAGGGTTGACAATAGTGGGGTACTAGTACATACTGGATTACCTGGTTGCTCCACGGATTTTCAGAGTGTATGAAACTGTCTGGGGCATCCTAAGACTTGGCAGCTGTCAGCAGTGTAGTACATGTAGTCAAGTTTAGAAAAGAGTATTTAGGCGGAACCCGGCATGCCAGTGTAACAGTGACACCACCATCCATGAGAAGTGGACCAACATCAGGGTATTGGATCTGTTTCCATCTACCAGAAGGGAACCCTGGTCCCACAGCCACCAGGAGAACAAGAAACACTTGCTACACCCCCCAGAAGGATGAGAAGAGGACAAGGTAAAAGCACATCCAACAACAGAAAACCCAATATAACACCACCAGATACTAGGAACCATATGCCAGTAAGACATCAACATCACGAGGTAGATGAACCAGAAGAGAATGAGCTTAAAAACATCTTCAGGAAAATGATAGAGGACCTCAAAGAAGACCTCAAAGAGGACATGAGAAAATCCCTTATAAAACTGAAGACAAAATAAACCAAAAATTAAAAGATATCAACAAATCTCTCAAGGAAACAGTTCAACACCAAAAACAATAAAGAAACCGCAATCTGGAAGAATGCTGGAAATAGAAAAGCTGGGTAAAAGATCAGGAACTACAGATGTAAGCATAACCAACAGAATAAAAGAGATGGAAGAGAGAATAACAGGAGTTGAAGACACACTACTGGGAATAGATTCAACATCCAAAGAAAATCTTAAGTCCAACAAATCCCTAACACAAAATATTGAGGAAATATAGGATACCGTGAAAAGACCAAACCCAAGAATGATAGGTCTAGAAGAAGGTGAAGAAATCCAACTCAAAGGCACAGAAAACATATTCAACAAAATCAAAGAAGAAAACTTTCCCAACCTAAAGAAAGACATACGAATGAAAATACAAGAAGTCTACAGAACACCAAATAGACTGAACAAAAAAAAGGTCACCTTGCCACATATTAATCAAAACACCACGCATACACAACTAAGAGAAAATATTAAAAGCAGCAAAGGAAAAAGGTCAAGTAACCTATAAAGGCAAACCTATCAGAATCATACCTGACTTTTCCTTGGAAAATCTGAAAGCCAGAAGGTCCTGGATAGATATTCTACCTACATTAAAAGACCATGGATGCCAGCCCAGACTACTATACCCAGCAAAGCTTTCAATCATTATAGATGGAGAAAATAAGATATTCCATGATAAAACCAGATTCAAACAATACATATCCACCAATCCAGCCCCACAGAAATTACTGGAAGGCAAACTGCAACCCAGGGAAGTTAACTACAATCAGAAATATATAGGCAATAAATAATCCCAACTTACCAACAGTCAAAAGAAAAAGGGATAGAATCCCACACATAACCTTGAAACCATCACAAAATAAAAAAAAAACAAACAAGAATAAAGAGTAATCAATGGTGATTAATATCCATCAACATTAATGGTCTTAACTCTCCTATAAAAAGACAAAGATTAGCAGAATGGATAAGAAGACAGAATCCTTCCTTCTGCTGCATACAAGAATCTCACCTCAACCTCAAAGACAGATGGTACCCAAGGTTGCGGAAAGATCTTCCAATCCAATGGACCCAAGAAACAAGCGGGGGTAGCAATACTAATATCCAATAAATTGGACTTTAAACTACAATAAGTCATGGTACAACATATGAACATCCATCATTTTAATCCATCATATAAACAGATTGAGGGAAGAAATCACATGATCATCTCACTAGATGCCAAAAAAGCCTTTGACAAACTCCAACAACCCTTCATGATAATTCCTCTAAAATCAGGTACAAGTCAAGGCTGTCCACTCTCACCATACCTCTTCAAAATTGTCCTTGAAGTTCTAGCTAGAGCAATAAGACAAAAAAGGAGGTCAAGGGAATACAAATTGGAAAGGAAGAAATCAAACATTCACTATTTGCAGATGATATGATAGACAACACAAGTGACCCAAAAAAACTCAACCAGGGAACTCCTACAGCTGATAAACAACTTCATTAAAGGGGCAGGATACAAGATTAACTAAAAAATCTGTAGCCCTACTATAACGGATGACACATTTGTGGAGAAAGAAATCAGAGAAGTGTCACCATTTAAAATAGTCACAACAACATGAAATACCTTGGAGTAACAGAAACCAAAAAGTGGAAACCTGTACCATAAGAATTTTGAGTCTCTAAAGAAGGTAATTAAAGAAGGTACCCAAAAATGGAAAGAACGCAGATGCTGTTGGATAGGCAAGATCAACATAGTAAAAATGGCAATCTTGCCAAAATCAGTGTACAGATTCAATGCAATCCCCATCAAAATCCCAACACATTTCTTTACTGACCTTGAAAGAACAATTCTCAACAGTATATGAAGAAACAAAAGACCAATGATATCCAAAACAACCCTGTACAATACAGCAACTTCTGGAGGCATCACCATCCCTAACGTTGAGCTCTATTACAGAGCTATAGTCCTGAAAACAGCTTGGGACTGGCACTAAAATAGAAAGGAAGACCAATGGAATAGAGTTGAAAACCCTGAAATTACCCCACACACCTACGAACATCTGATTTTTGACAAACAATCCAAATATATACTCTGGAACAAAGAGAACACCTTAAACAAATGGTGCTGGCATAACTGGATGCAAACATGTAGAAGACTACAGATAGACACAAGCCTTACGCCCTGCACAAAACTTAAATCAAAATGGATCAAAGACCTCAACATAAACCCAGCCACACTGAACCTACTAGAAGTTAAAGTGTGAAATACCCTTGAATTAATCGGTACAGGAGACTGCTTCCTGAACATATTACCAGTAGCTCAGACTCTGAGATCAACAATTAATAAATTGGACCTCCTGAAACTGAGAAGCTTCTGTAAGGCAAAGGACATAGTCAGCAAGGCAAAACGACAGCCCACAGACTCGTAAAAGATATTCACCAACCCCACATCTGACAAAGGGCTGATCTCCAAAATATACAAAGAACACAAGAAGCTATTCTCAAAAACACCAAACAATCCAATTAAAAAATGTGGTACAGAACTAAATAGATAATTCTCAATAGAGGAATCCAAAATGGCTAAAAGACATATAAGAAATTGTTCAGCATCCTTATCCATCAGGGAAATGCAAATCAAAACAATTCTGAGATACCATCTTACTCCTGTCAGAATGGCTAAAATCAAAAATACCACTGACAGTTTATCCTGGAGAGGATATGGAGAAACAGGAACACCTCTCAACTGTTGGTGGGAGTGCCAAATGTAGAACCAATTTGGAAATCAGTATAGCGACTCCTCAAGAAAATGGGAAAGAGTCTACCACAAGATCCAGCAATTCCACTCCTAGGCATATACCCAAAAGAAGCACATTTATATAACAGGATATCTGTTCAACAATGTTCATAGCAGCATTATTCGTAATAGCCAGAAACTGGAAGCAGACTAGATGCCCCTCAAATGAAGAATGGATACAGAAAATGTGGTACATTTACACAATGGAGTACTACTCAGCAGAAAAAAAAATGGAATCTTGAAATTTGCAGGAAAATGGTTGGAACTCGAAGAAACCATTCTGAGCGAGGTAACCCAATCACAGAAAGACAAACATGATATGTACTCACTCATATGTGGAACTGCTTTATGAAACATAGTAGTGACTGTGCTTTATCAGAGCTGTTTTGAATGAAGTTGCTCAGAATGGTTTCATTCCAGATGATGATTGAGAAGCTAATTTAAAAAAAATGGTGCCAGGTACCTCAAGATTAATAGAACTGTGCTGTTTTACTGGGATTTTGTTTTTTACTTTTTTTTTTAATGGATAGTGCTGGATGTCTCTACAATTTTGTTCAAATGACTGCAGAACCTGGAAAAGCTGTTGCAACTTTTGATGCATAATATCATGCCATTGTTGGTCTTTTTATATTGGTCTTTTTATATAAATATAAACATATATATATATACATATATATATATATATATATATATATATATATATTTGAAGACACAGGGTTCCAAACAGTGGAGGGGTAGAAACTCCCAAAGGAGTAAATCTGAAACCCACAGGTGATTCATCAAATGTGGTGGTAGACCTCATCCTTGGGATACATACCGATCTGATGGCGTGTCTCACCATTTGGTCAATCCCCAAAAATATATCTGCTATGTCCCGCTCAACCGAGCCAGGCTATGGAGAGATTTCACATAGAGAGAGCCTCCATGACTTTGACATCTCCAGAGTTGGTCATTTGTTTAAGTGTAAGGGGAAATCTCAATATGTAGACAGAGTACTGAGCAATGCAACACGAATCTTAGAAAGTCCATGAACTTTAGAGTTTCTGACATGGTTGGAGAGGATGAGTGGGGCAGACAGGAGAAGTGATGAAGATGGTAATAGGAAGACACCAGATAGCACTTAGCAGATTGGAATTAGAAGATGACAGAGAGAATAATACATCAGTAGTGTGTAGGGATCTGTCTTTTAAAGGGGTCTTATAACCCTCACTGCAGACTTAGTACCCATGGAACCCTGGACTAAACAGAGTAGTGGCAGATTGAGTACGTGCTTCCAAATGTAATGGGCAGGATCTCCCAGAGAGAGAGATCCCAGATTAGACGGAAAGGACTCTGGGATCATTGATAGGCTGAATACTAATTATCAGAAGTGCATCATTTTTGGAACTCTTTGCATGGGTCCCATTCAGCTCGCTGGAACTCACAGGAATATTTTGGTTTTACGAAAAACATAAATTGGAGACACATTAGGTGCCTCTTTATGGTAGAAGTGCCTTGGCTGAAAGCATTCTCAATTTGGAATGGGAAGGGTATATGTCCTCCAATAAAAAGCACCTTAATTTTGCCATTGTAAAGATGTTTAGCATGCTCGTCAGTACTAGAACAGAGAGACAAAAGACAGGGAGAGAGAGAGTGATGGAGTGAGAGATAGATAGATAGATAGATAGATAGATAGATACATACATACATACATACATACATACATACATACAAAACGGACAGATTAAAGCTCAGTTTAGTTGGCGACCAGTCAGAACAAGTATAGCTCCTTGTATTCATCCAGCGTGCAGAGGTACAAAAAGAGGACCAGGCAGAGAGAGAGAGAGAGAGAGAGAGAGAGAGAGAGAGAGAGAGAGAGACTTTGGCTTAGTGTAGCTGGCAAACACATTGAAAAGAAGGTAGAATCATAGACTCCCACCCAGGGTGTAGAGACATATACATACAGACACAGACAGTAAGAGATAGAGATAAACAGAGCCAGAGCCAGAATAGTGAGTGATAGAGTCAGAGTTAGAGAATGAACTGAGAGTCAGACAGACACAGAGATAGCCAAGGATTAGTGTAGGCTAGGGTTAGTGCATATCACATCCAGAGGCAGGCTCCCAACATACTCATGGAGGATGCTGTCTCTGTCTAATGAACTCTGTCCTGCTCCTGATATCATCCATGCACTCAAGTATATGCAGTCCAGTGATTTTTCAATCTTATCTAAGAAATGGAATTTAAACCTTCCTGGAAGAAGCTAACAATGGAAAAATCAGCTTTTTATCAACAATGTGATTCCTTTCATTTTCTTATTGCATTGATATACTTCTTAGGGTTTTTGACATTCCTCCACAAAAAAGGCAATAAATGGTTTTTTCACGGTAACAGTAACTGCTATTTTCCCTTAAACATAAGATGTAATTCCAAGGGAGTTGGCTTTAGGAGGCTTGGTACCCAACATCTCAGAATACAGATTCAGGCTTAACTCATCGACAATTGTGGAACAAAAATGCCCGAGGAGTTTAGGTGACTCAGGGTACGAACAGTGGAGGGGTAGAAACTCCCAAAGGCATAAATCTGAAACGCACAGGAGATTCAGCGAATGTGGTGTTGGACCTCATCCTTGTGAACCAAACCTACATGATGGGGTGTTTCAACATTTGGTCACTCCCAGAAAATGATCTCTGCCATGTCCCAGTCACACAATCCTGGATGTGGTGAGAGTTCACAGACAGAGAATATCTATGGCTTCCCCAGCTCCAGAGTTGGTCATTTGTTTACGTGGAAGGGGAAAGCAAGCTATTGAGATGGAACACAGAGCAATGGAACACGAATCCTAGAATATCCATGGAGTTTAGATTTTCTGACATTTGTGAAGAGTTTGTTGGGGGAGACACAAGAAGAGATGAATAATGTCAGAGGAAGATACCAGATAGTATACAGCAGAGAGGAATTGGAAGGTGTCAGAGACTAAGTCATCAGGAGAGGGTAGGGATCTGTCTTTTAAAGGGTCTTATAACCCTGCCTGCAGCTTAGTACCCATGGAATCCTGGACTGAACAGAGTACTGGCTGAGTGAGTGCACCCAAGCAGGTGACATGGGCAGTTAGCTGGATGCCAGGAACTTTCCTTCCCAACTTCACTGATTTGGGGTCTAAGATTTGCAACTTAGGGAATAAGGATGTCAACTTCTCAAGACTGCTTCTTTTTGTTAAATTTGCATTGACCATCTTTGGGGGGGTTGAGAATAGTGGGGTACTACCACATCCTGTATTACCTGGCTGCTACATGGATTTCCAGATTGTGTGACACTGTCTGGGGCATCCTAAGCCTCGGCTGCTGTCACCAGTGTAGGAGATGAAGTTAAGTTTAGAAAAAAAAATGTATTTCTGATGTTATGGTGTCAAAAGGGAGTATGATCAGATGAGGGATGGTTTTCCCAGCAAAGCTTCTCATAGGAGGAGGAAAGTAATCTGGAAACACTGATAGGCTGAACACTATTTATCTGGAGTGAATCTTTGGACCTTTTGGATGGGTCCAATTCAGCACCCTGGACCTTAAAAGAATACTTTGCGTTTGCCAAAAAAATAAACTGGAGACACATCAGCTGCCATTTATTGATAGAAGCAACTTGGATGGAAGCATTCACATTTTTAATAGAAATGGGTATCTTTAGGACAAAAAAGAACTTTAGTTTTGCCATTTTAGAGTGGTTTAGCAATCTCTTGTATACTCTGACAGAGAGAGAGACAGACACACAGCTAGAAAGGCCCATACATACAGACAGACAAAAGATTCAGTTTTGGTGGAGAACATTCCTGAGCAAGTGCAGAGCTGTTGATATTCACCCAAGTATCAGAGGCAAAGACAGAAGGCCAGAGAGTAACAAAGCAAGAGAGAGAGAGAGAGAGAGAGAGAGAGAGAGAGAGAGAGAGAGAGAGAGAAATACATACAAACAGATAGATGAAAGCTCAGTTTAGGTGGAGACCAATCCAGAACAAGTATAGCTCCAGGTATTCACTCAGGGTGCAGACATAAAACAGCAGACCAGAAAGAGAGGGAGGCCAGAGAGAGAGAGAGAGAGAGAGAGAGAGAGAGAGAGAGAGAGAAATGAGAGAAAATAGAAAGAGACTTTGCCTATGTGTAGCCTGTAAACACATTGCAAAGCAGGTAGAATTATAGACTCCCACCCAGGTTGTAAGGACATATACATAGAGACACAGACAGTGAGAAACAGAGATACACAGAGACAGATACAGAGACAGTGAGCAATAGAGACAGTTAGAGAATGGAATATGAGACAGACCGAAACAGAGACAGGCCAAGGGTTAGTGTAGTCTAGGATTAGTGCCTATCGCATCCAGAGGCAGTCTCCCAACATACTCGTGTAGGATGCTGTCTCTGCCTAAGGAACTCTGTCCTTCTGCTGACATCATCTCATGAACCCAAGTATCTGCAGTCAAATGATTTTTTAATCTAATCTAAGAAATGGAATTTGAACCACCCTGGAAGAAATTATCCATGCAAAACTCACTTTTTTACAGTGATATGATTTCTTTCATTTTCTTATTCCATTGATGTACTTCTTAGGGTATTTGACATTCTTCCACAAAAAGGCATTAAACACTTTTTCCACAGTAACACTAAACGTTAGAATCCATGAACAATAAGATGTAAGTCCCTTGGAGTTGCTGAAGGAGGCTTGGTACCCAACATCTCAGAAAAGGAGCCAGGATTAACTCATTGAAAATTGTGGGGAAAAAATGCCCAAAGAGTTGAGACGACACAGGGTTCTGAACAGTGGAGTGTGAGAAACTCCCAAAGGCATAAATCTGGAACACACAGCTGATTCAATGCATGTGGTGTTGGACCTCTTTCTTGGTCAGTCTCAGAAAAATATCTCTGCGATGTCCCGCTAAACCAAGCCTGGGCATGGAGAGAGTTCACAGAGAGAGAGCATCCATGGCTTTCACAGCTCCAGAGTACATCATTTGTTTACGTGGAATGGGAAAGCTCCCTATGGAGATGGACAACTGAGCAATGAAATACAAATCATGGTATATCTGTGAACTTTAGATTTTCTGACATGGTCGGAGAGGATGAATGGGCGAGACAGAAGAAGAGATGAAGCGGCTCAGAGGAAGATACCAGATAGCAGATAGTAGAGAGGAATTGGTAGTTGACAGAGAATATGACATCAGGAGTGGGTAGGGATCTTTTCTTGAACAGCGTCTTATAGCCCGGCCTACACACTTAGTAGCCATGGAACCCTGGACTGAACAGATTTCTGGCTGAGTGAGTATACCCTTCAAGGTGACATGGGCAGTTAGCCTGATGCCAGGACCTTTCATTCCCAACCTCATTGATTATGGAAATTTGGGGTCTTAGATGTGCAACTTAGGAAATAAGGATGTCAACTTATCAAGACTGCTTCTTTTTGATGAAGTGGCATTGACCATATTTGGGGGAGTTTGAGAATAGTGAGGTACTACTTCATGCTGGATTACCTAGTTGCTCCACAGATTTCCAGATTTTGTAACACTCTCTGGGACATCCTAAGCCTCGGCAGCTGTCAGCAGTGTAGGAAATGAAGTTTTGTTTAGAAAAAAATATTTCAGAAGTTCTGCTGTCAGAAGTCAGATGAGGGACAGTTTTCCCAGAGAAAGTTCTCAGAGGAGGAAAAAAGCAATCTGGAATCACTGAGAGGCTGAGCACTAATTATCTGGAGTGAATCTTTGGACCTTTTTGCCTGAGGCCCATTCAGCTCCCTGGAACTTACAGGAATACTTTACATTTGCCAAAAACATAAATTGCCTTTTTTTGATAGAAGCAACTTGGCTGAAACAATTCACATTTTGGATAGAGAAGGGTGTCTTTAGGACAATACAAAGCATTTTAGTTTTTCCATTTTATAGTGGTTTAGCAATCTCTTCTTTACTCTGACAGACAAACAGAGAAAAAGAAACATACAGACAGACAGGCAAAGGTTCAGTTTTGGTGGAGAACATTCCTGAGCAAGGCCAGAGCTTCTGACATTCACCCATGTTGCATCGGTAAACACAGAAGGCCAGAGATTGACACGGCGAGTAGGAGAGAGAGAGAGAGAGAGAGAGAGAGAGAGAGAGAGAGAGAGAGAGAGAGAAAGAGAGAGAGACTCAGTGAAGCAGGCAGGTCCAGTGCAAAATAGGTACAGTTGTAGAGGCCCACCAGGGTGATAAGACATATACAGAGAGATAGAGACAGTGAGAGACAGAGATACACAGAGATGGAGACAATGAGAGATAGAGAGGTAGGGACTGAAAACTCAGATAAGCAGACAGACAGACACGCAGACATACCAAGGCTTAGTGTAATCTGAGATAAGTGAATACCAGGTCCAGGGCTGGCTCCCAACATACTCATTGATGATGCTGTCTCTGCCTAATAAACTCTGCCCTGCTGCAGATATCATTCAGTGTTCCCAAGTACCTGCATTCCTATGTTCCTTCAATCCAATCTAAGAAATGGAATTTAAACCTTCCTGGAAGAAGTTAACCATGGAAAAGGCACCTTTTTTGCATAATTTGATATTTTTCATTTTCTTAGTCCATTGATGTACTTCATAGAGTGTTTGACATTACTCCACAAAAAGGAATTGTACTGTTTTTCCACGGTAGCAGAAACTGCTATAACTGCTATGTAATTCCAATGGAGGTGGTTGAAGGAGGATTGGTACCCAACATCTCAAAAGATGGATTCAGCCTTAACTCATCGACAAATGTGTAACAGAAAATGCCTGAAGAGTTGAGATGACACAGGGGTCCGAACACTGGAGGGAAGAAACTCCCAATGGCATAAATTTGAAACCTACCAGTTATTCAGCAAATGTGGTGGCGGGCCTCATTCTTGGGAAACACACCAATCTGATGGGATTTTCACCATTTTGTCAATCCCAAAAAAGTTATCTGTGGGTTACCCAGCACCCTACTATCAGGGTCTCTGTTGTGGAAGCAACTGGGCTTTATAGACCATGGGCAGGCACTTCTAATGAAAAAGTTCCTGAGGTTGGTAAATGTGGTAAAGAAAAGGCTAAAGCTCCCAGAAATTTGGTGCTCACAGCAGTGTGGAATGCATGGTTAGGCATAATACAGAGTGTGAAGGTGCTACATTCTGAGCAGCCACTTTCTTCTCAAATCTTTTTTACCCAAATCTTCTACATAATCATAAAGGTTAATTGTTCAAAACAGTCTTGTTTACAGATCACTAGAAACAATTATCAAGTGGGTGAAGTTCAGAGAGCTGGAGTAATTTTGAACTAACCTAAAGAGACATAAGGCTCTTAAAATGCAGTTTTTATCAAGCAAAAATGTCTGAAGCAGATTCATTTATTTTCACATTGTTCAGCTGAAGCTGGCTTCACATATAAATTTAAACAAGTGTATTTCCTTTCCACCTATTCCTGAACATAGACGAGATTGTGTTACTGAAAGCCGCTTCCTGCTTGAAATATGCTCTATTAAATAATTTTCACCCTAAAAATAAGGTCTCTGCGATGTCCCACTCAACCGAGCCTGTGTATGGAGGGAGTTCACAGAGAGAGAGCCTCCATGGCTTTCATAGATCCAGAGTTGGTTATTTGTTTATTTGGAAGGAGAAAGCTCGCTATGGAGACAGAATCCTGAGCAATGGAACAGGAATCTTAGAATGTCCATGAACTTTAGATTTTCTGACATGGTTTGAGAGGGTGAGTGGGGGAGACAGGAGAAGAGATGAAGAGGATCAGAGGAAGATACCAGATATCCGTTAACAGACAGCAGATTGTAATTGGAAGGTGACAGACGGAATAAGTCATCAGGAGTGTGTAGAGATCTGAATTTTAAAGGGTTCCAATTACCCTGACAGCAGATTTATTATCCATGGAACAGTGGACTGAAGAGTAGTGGCTGAGTAAATGCATGCTTCCAGATGTCATGGGCAGGATCTCCCAGAGAGAGATCCCAGATGAGCAGGAGAGGACTCTGTGAACATTGATAGGCTGAACACTAATTATCAGGAGTGAATCATTTTGGTAACTCTTTACATTGGTCCCATTCAGCTCCCAGGAACTTACAATAATCTTTTGGGATTACCTAAAACATAAATTGGAGACACATCAGGCGCCTCTTTAAGACAGAAATGACTTGGCTGAAATAATTCTTATTTTGGAATGGGAAGGGGATATTTCTTCCAATAAAAAGAACTTTAATTTTGCTATTGTGTACATGTTTAGCATGCTCTTCATTACTAGGACAGAGAGATATTAAGACAAAGAGAGAGATAAATAAAGAGAGTGAGAGTGAGAGAAACAGGGACACATAGAAATGGACAGATATAAGCTCAATTTTTGTGGAGACCAATCCAGAACAAGTTTAGATCCAGGTATTCACCCAGGGTGCAGAAGTAAAAACAGACGACCACACAGAGAGGGAGGGAGGGATACAGAGAGAGAGAAAGAGAGAGAGAGAGAGAGAGAGAGAGAGAGAGAGAGACAGAGAGACAGAGAGACAGAGAGAGAGACACTGAGAGAGACAGAGAGAGAGAGAGAGAGAGAGAGAGAGAAATAGAAATAGAAAGAAACTTTGGCTTAGTGTAGACGGCAAATACATTGCAAACTAGGTAGAACTATAGACTCCCACCCAGGGTGTAGAGGCACATACATAGAGACAATAGCAGTGAGAGACAGAGATATACAGAGACAGAACAGAGACAGTGAGTTATAGAGGGAGTTAAAAATGAAAGGTGAGAAAGACAGACACAGAGACAGGCCAAGGTTTAGTGTATGCTAGTATAAGTGTGTATCACATGTAGAGGCAGGATCCCAACATAGTCATGGAGAATGCTATCTCTGCCTAATGAACTTTGTCCTAGTGCTGACATCATTTCATGCACACAAGTATCTGCAGTCCAATGATTTTTCAATCTATTCTAAGAAATGGAATTTAAACCTTCCTAGAATAAATTACCCATGGGAAACTCCTTTTTTACAGAAATGATATTCTTTTCATTTTCTTATTCCATTGATGTACTTCTTAGGGTATTTGACACTCCTCCACAAAAAAGGAAATAAACGGTTTTTCTACAGTAACAGTAAGTGCTAGATTCCCTTAAAGATAAGATATAATTCCAATGGCTGGAGGAGGCTCGGTACCCAACTCATCGACAATTGGGGAACAAAAAATGCCTGAAGAGTTGAGATGACACAGGGGTCTGAACAGTGGATGGGGAGAAACTCCCAGTGGCTTAAATCTGAAACCAACAGGTGATTCAGCGAATGTGGTGGTGGACCTCATCCTTGGGAAACAAACCGAACTGAAGCAGTGTTTCAAAATCTGGTCAGTCCCAGAAAAAGATCTCTGGGATGTCCCCCTCAACCGAGCCTGGGTATGGAGAGAGTTCAAAGAGACAGAGCCTCAATGGCTTTCACAGCACCATAGATGTTCATATATTTACATGGAAGGCTAAAGCTCACTATGGAGACGGAAACCTGAGCAAAGCAACACGAATCTTAGAATGTCCAAGAACTTTAGATTTTCCAACATTGTTGAAGTGGTTGTGTGGGGAAGACAGAAGAAGAGATGAAGAGGGTCAGAGGAAGTTACCAGATAGCAGATAGCAGAGATGAATTGGAAGGTGACAGAGAATAAGACATCTGGATTGTGTAGTGATCTGTCTTTTAAAGAGGTCTTATAACACTGCCTGTAGAGTTATTACCCATGGAACCCTGGAATGAACAAAGTAGTGGCTGAGTGAGTACACACTTCCAGGTGTCATGGGCAGTATCTCCCAGAGAGAGATACCAGATGAGAATGAAAGGACTCTAGGATCATTCAGAGGCTGAATACTAATTATAAGGAGTGCATCATATTTAGAACTCTTTGCATGGGTCCCTTTCAGCTCCCTGGAACTTACAGTAATATTTTAGTTTTACTAAAATCATAAGTTCGAGACAAATCATGTGCCTCTTTATGATAGATGCAAATTGGCTGAAAGTATTCTCATTTTGGAATGGGAAGGGTGTATTTCGTCCAATACAACAGCACCCTAATTTTGCCATGGTAGAGAGGTTTAGCATGATCTTTAGTACTAGAACAGAGAGACAGAATGAAAGAGAGAGATACAGACACACACACACACACACACACACACACACACACAAGAGAGAAGAGAGAGAGAGAGAGAGAGAGAGAGAGAGAGA